>NC_140977.1:11809576-11832076 GCF_056783735.1 Eptatretus burgeri | reverse complement strand
CTCTCGGGTGGAACGCGGCAGCTCCGTCGCCACCATTCTCGGGTGGAGTTCCTGGGGGGGGAACACCTGGGGAGGGGATGTCAGAGGGAGGAGTGCCAGATAGTGGTGTACCTGCGGGAGGAGTACCTGAGGGAGCCAAATGACGAACCGACACAGTGGTCTCCCTGCCATCAGGAAGTCTGACATGAGCATACTCTGGATTAGTATCGATGAGTTCGACCTCCTCCACCATGGGTTCATACTTGCTTTGTCGTACCGGGCGTTTCATGAACACTGTTCCGGGATAGGTTAGCCAGTTGGGCACCGATTGGCCGTCAACATAACGTCGTTGGTGAGTAAACATTCGTTCGTGAGGAGTTGCATTGGTGGACGTGCAGAGCAAAGAGCGTATGGAATTCAGAGCGTCGAGAAGGGTAACCTCCCACCGCTCGGGGCCCAGTCCTCTTGATTTCAATGCCAGAGTTACGGCTTTCCAAATAACTCCATTATATCGTTCCACCTGCCCATTACCCTGTGGGTTGTAACCCGTCGTTCAACTAGTTGCGATGCCGTGCTCTAATAGGAACTGTTTTAGCCCGGCCGACATGAAACACGGCCCTCTGTCTGAATGTATGTACGAAGGTTTCCCAAACATAGCGAAGAGGTCAGACAGACATTTCACGACAGTGCCCGAGGTCATATCCGAGCACGGAAATGCGAAAGGGAACCTTGAATACTCATCAACAACAGTGAATGTGTATCTGTTGTCTGTCTCGGTCGGCAGGGGCCCTTTGAAGTCAATGTTTAGTCTCTCGAAGGGAGAAGTGGCCTTGATAAATCTGCCAGAAGCCGCGCCATAGAATCTGGGTTTTAGTTCAGCACAAACAGGGCATGAAGCATTCATTTGTTTAATATCTTCGATAGAATAGGGAAGGTTTTGTCTGCGCACGAAATGTGCCATTCTGGTTACCCCTGGGTGGCACAGAGACACATGGAGGTCTTGCAAAGCCCGACTGATTGTCGCCGAACAGTAGACCCGAGAGAAGGTGTCTGCAGCAGGGTTTTCCCTCCCGGGCCGGTAAACTATGTTGTAACTATAGCAGGCTAGGTCTATCCGCCATCTCATAATTTTTTCATTCTTAATTTTCCCGTTATTTTTCCCATCAAACATGAATGCCACGGATCATTGGTCCGTGACAAGCGTGAAATGGTTTCCCAGTAAATAGTGTCTCCATTTACGTAGGGCTTCGACAATAGCGTACGCTTCCTTCTCTATTGCTGAGTGTCTCTGCTCGCTTCCAGAGAGAGTTCTCGAGAAGAACGCGACGGGTCGCCCAGACTGATTAAGGGTAGCAGCTATCGCGTGATCTGAAGCGTCCGTTTCCACCACGAAGGGCACCGAGCTATCGATCGATAATACCACGGACTTACTGATATCATCCTTGAGGCTGTGGAAAGCTGTTACAACAGCGGCATCTGGTGGAAAGTTTTTGCAATGCACTAGGGGATGTATTTTCTCGGAGTATTGGGAAATCCATCTTGCATAGTAAGCGAACATGCCGATCACCCGGCGCATTGTCTGCAGGTCCTGAGGTGGGGGTAGCTCACGAAGTGGGCGCAATCGTTCAGGATCAGGCTTCATCGTGCCGTCGGCTATTGTGTAGCCGAGAAGGTCAATTGACCTTGCCGAGAATACGCATTTCTCGTAGTTGAGGGTCAGATTATATTTTCTGGCAATGCTCAAGAATCTGTCCAGATTCATATCATGTTCCCCCTGATCCCTACCGCACACTGGGACATTGTCCACGTAAACAAAAGTGTCTTTGAGGTTTTCATCTGAGATGATGTCGTCCATAACTCGTTGGAAGCAAGCTACTCCATTCGTGACACCGAACGGAATCCTCCTGAATTGGTAGAGGCGTCTACCTGCCTGGAATGCGGTGTAAGGTTTGTCTTCCTCTCGGATGGGAATTTGATGATAGGCGCTTCGCAAATCGATGGTGCTGAATATCTTATAATTGGCCACGCGTTCGACCATCTCGTCTATGCGCGGCAAAGGGTAGGCATCGAATTGGGTGAAACGATTGACCGTTTGGGAATAATCGACAACCATTCGTTTCTTATGATTCTGATTGGCGGTGACCAACACCTGTGCGCGCCATGGCGAATCGCTCGGTTCTATAATTCCTTCTTCCAGTAATCGCTTGGTCTCTGAAGTGATGAAGTTCATATCAGCAGTGGTATATCGTCGCGATTTGATCGCTATCGGTTTACAGACCGGCGACAAGTTAGCAAACAGCTGGGGGGACGTTACCTCTGCGGTGGTCAAAGCATTTAAAATTAGACGATGTTTGCTTCCTCCAAAGGGTATTTCGACGCTCGTGTGCTGCTTGAGGACATTATCACCCAGAATTACGTCTGCGCATAAATCACGAAGCACCAGTACCCTTACATCCCGATGCGTGTACCCTTTTACGTCCAATTCAACATTGCAGTACCCTCGTACGCGGGACTGTAGTGATGTGGCGGCCATGCATACCGTATTGTCTGTCGGGTGGATTTTCCATTTCCTGCCCTTCACTAGCGAGCTGTTGACGAAACTTTCAGAGCTACCGGTATCAATCGGAGCCTCAGCCATATGCCCGTTAATTCGTACGTTGATGATAGCCTTGGATAGATTCCCCGGTGAGGCTGCAGTTAGTTTCTTTTGTGAGTAGAGAGCCGCAGAAGTGGGTTTATTTCTCCTTAGAGTAGATTTACATACCCTGACATAATGCCCTTTCTTGTCACAATTCATGCATGTGGCATCTCTGGCGGGGCATTTGTGGCGGAGGTGTCTTTTGTACCCACAAAAGAAGCATTTACCAACCGGAGTAGTTGCTGAGGAGTTTGACGAGGTCTGGGTATCCGACTCCTCGGGTTTTTCTCCATCCCCTGTGTCAGGCTGTGTCTGTGTCTGTGGGGTTCCTTGAGTTTCCACCGTAGCGGCGTTCATTAGCAGCATCGGTGTCCCAAATGACTCAGATTGCTGCTGAGCCGTATCCATCGCTCGAGCCTGGTCGACTACCTTTTCAAGAGTGGGTTGCGCTTTCTCTAGTAAGCGTTGCCGTATGTGGGCTGATCTGAGTCCTTGGATAAATGCCTCTCGGGTCGCTTCATTTCGGTGTTCCTCGGCGTTTACGGCCCGGAAGCTGCCGTCTTTTCCCAGCTGTTTCAGAGCTTGCAGGAACTGATCGATTGTCTCCCCGGCTGCTTGCTTGCGTGTGTTGAGAAGATGTCGTTTGTATACCTCGTTCTTGCGCTTCACGTAGAGAGCCTGCAGCACGTCGATCGCTGCTTCGTAGGTGTCACACTCCGAGAAGAGCCTGTATACGCCGGGCGAGACATGATTCACAAGGGCGGCCAATTTGTCGGCTCCCTCTTCGATGATGGTCAGATAGTGTGAGAAGGAACGGAACCAATGCGACCATTTCATTTCTGAGTCAGTCGCGTTTGGGTCTGCGTCAAACCTCTCTGGTTTGTAGATCTTGTCCATCGTTGGTCGAGAGAGCCGAGAAAACCAAATGGAATAAATTGAAATGAAAACGAGAGAAGAACCTTCAGAGTTTAGGCTTTATTCCATTTGATTGAAGCCGCTTCTACGGGCACATCAGGGAATACAGGTGCAGCAAGGAGTACATAAGCAGTAAGGTATACACGCGCAACTAATCACCGCAAAATAAATCAGTATAAGCACGGAGTCCGATATACTCTCAATTCTCACCATTCAATGAGCACCAAGTGAACCGCCGCCGTAAACGACAATGCCCCTGGGACAATCCCCCCGACCGAGTGGAATCTTAGCTTTATCTATTCCGTGCTCGAGCCGTGCAACATGTGAACACACGTCACGACCTTCAATTCACCACATACTACTCTCTCTTTTATGTTTGTTATTATCACCTCGACACCTTCGGAATCCTTCGGTGCTGAGAGAGGTTTTTATGTTGATTTATGAACTGGACCCGGCGGCGATCCAGGAATCTTGGTGAAGGGGGAGTGCAAATTTTTTACATCGTGATGAAAAATGTAATTTCGCCGAGTAGGTGGGTAACGTGTGTTTGTGGTGTCTCTTTTTTGTAATTGATTCTAAACTGTTGTAAATATCAATTAAATCGTGTTTATGCCCTTGGTGAAGCTGCTGCTGCATGTACGTCACTGTCTTCATCCCTGTGTGTTCTGAGTGCAGGGGCATCGAGAGCCGCCAGCACGTGTCCCGAGGCAGACAATGTCGGGCTCTCACCCACACCCACACCCTCACCCACATCCACACCCTCACCCACATCCACACCCTCACCCACAGCCACACCCTCACCCACACCCACACCCTCACCCACATCCACATCCTCACCCTCACCCTCACCCACACCCACACCCACACCCACACCCTCACCCCCACCTTCACCCACACCCTCACCCACATCATTTCTCTCACTCACACCCACACCCCACCCTCACCCTCACCCACACCCTCACCCACACCCTCACGCACACCCTCACCCGCACCCTCATACTGACCCACATCCTCATCCATACCCCCACCCCCACCCTCACCCTCACCCACACCCTCACCCACACCCTCACTCTCACCCACATCCTCACCCTCACCCACACCCACACCCTCACCCTCACCCTCACCCACATCATTACCCTCACACACCCACACCCACATCCTCACCCTCACCCACACCCTCATCCTCACCCACACCCTCACTCACCCCCACACCCTCACCCACACCCTCACCCCCACCTTCACCCACATCCTCGCCCACACCCTCACCCACACCCTCAACCCCACCTTCACCCACACCCTCACCCTAACCCACACCCTCACCCACATCCTCACCTACACCCCCACCCACACCTTCACCCCCACCTTCACCCCCACCTTCACCCACACCCTCACCCTCACCCACACCCTCACCCACATCCTCACCCTCACCCACACCCCCACCCTCACCCACACCCACACCCTCACCCACACCCTCACCCACAACCTCACCCTCACCCTCACCCACACCCTCACCCACATCATTACCCTCACTCACACCCACACCCACACCCACACACTCACCCACATCCTCACCCTCACCCGCACCCTCATCCTCATCCACTCTCACCTACACCCACACCCACACCCACACCCTCACCCCCACCTTCACCCACATCCTCACCCACATCCTCACCCCCACCTTCACCCACACCCTCACCCTCACCCTCACCCTCACCCAAATCCTCATCCTCACCCACACCCTCACCCTCACCCACTTGCTCACCCTCACCCACATCCTCATCCTCACCCACCACCTCACCCCCACCTTCACCCTCACCCACACCCTCGCCCACACCCTAACCCACACCCTAACCCACACCCTAACCCACACCCTCACCCTCACCCTCATCCTCAACCACACCCACACCCTCATCCACACCTTCACTCTCACCCACACCCTCACCCACACCCACACCCTCATCCACACCTTCACCCTCACCCACACCCTCACCCACACATTCACCCACACCTTCACCCACACCTTCACCCTCACCTTCACCCTCACCCACACCCTCACCCATACCCCCACCCTCACCCACCGCTCACCCACACCCTCACCCACTTCTCTCTTACATTTGTCAAAAATTGCAGTTACAGAAGAAGCTCGGGCTCCTCAACCGACCCCAAGCCCCAAGGGAGCAACCACTCTTACCCCCCTCTCGATGCCCCTGCCTGCCACAAAACTCCAACGATTTAACGATAGATATTACAAGTCTGAAGATGACGATGGTTCACGGGCGGTATTTGACGATGTAGATTGTTTCAGAAGTCAAGGATGAGACAATGTGATAATGTTTGACCAAGTTATAAAAATGATCAACATGATGTTGTACGAGTGACAAGTTATTAGCTGCAGAATGTCGAAAACCCGGTTTCGTTCAACAACTTTCAAAATTTGACCTTTGCATAACCTTTAAAGGTCACAAAACAATCTTGTGGACATTAAAATAAGGAAACAGGATACATGCTATAGCTTATTGGAGTTAGTTCGTCGAAGAAGGTCGAAAACCCAGTTCGATTCCCACAACTTTGAAAATTTGACCTTTGTGGCCTTTAAAGGTCAAAGGTCAAGGATTATGACCTTTGGTGCAAAACTTCATCTGGAACATTCCAGGAACAATATAACGTCATATAGGCTTTATGGCATTTCGCACTCCTCGGATTAACCAGACTTTGATGAAATCAGCATAAAAACAAACTTGAAGGGGCGCCACGGGCAAGGTGTTCGAGATAGAGCAAAATGGTTTCAAGACTTTCGGTGGGGAATGACCTCAAGATTATGCATAAAAAATATTGTCATCCTCGCTCTCAAAGTTTGGGCGATCGTATGATTTTTATGTCAAAATTCACAATTTTCTAAGTTCTTGACCTTGTGACCTTGACCTTGGAACGAAAATGAAAAATCGGACAACGACAAGTTTTAGATAATTCATTTTGCTATTTAAATACCGAAGAACCCATTCCGTTCAGTCAATTCCCTCGGAGAAGATAGATTTTTAATCCGACGACCCCCTGAAAATGGCTATTTTTTGGGCGTGGTCCCGCCCACAATGGGCGTAGCCACACCCTCATCCAGGAAAACACAACTCGACATTGATATCGAACACATAACCAAGTTTCATCAAGATCGGGTCAAAGTCCACGGAGTTATGCTCTGGACAGACAGACACAGACATAACGAATGTAGTGGTCACTGGCTGGCGCTCGTGAACCAATTATCTTTCTGTTTTATTCAATGTTAGCTGCAGCTTCACGGAAGAGTGTTGCGTCGATCCGTTCCGATGCATTGTTCTGTGTTCCTTGACATGATTTTAGTTTGTCCATGGACATCCTACGATCGTCGCATGTCGAACGTGATTTGAGCTCAACATCAGCAACTTTCCAATGTTGCAAAGGTTCACTTATCGATTTGTTTGTGCGGCGGTGTGCAGTGTCTGGGAAAAGATGACAGGCAAAGCCATCCATCCATCCATTGGGACCATACTCTGCGCAGAGCGTTGGTGCTGCTTAAGCTGTCTCCTTGGCTAATGGGCACAATCCTGGACGGGTCGCCACTCCGACACAGGATACCAGCAAGCTGGCACTCATTTTGCTGACTTCGGAAGGTTGACAGGCAGAGTTAACCCCACCTGGTATTAATTCAACAGCCGAGCGAGATATCAACTCGGGACCCTTGGATCCAAAGCCCACCACCCTAACCATTAAGCCAATAGCAGACATCAAGGCAATAAAGACCATCATCTGCCTTCGAATGTGATATGAAATCAAACATTTTGAACCAGTCACGGCAACAGAATCTTTTCCTGCATCCAGATGATCTGCGCTTGTCCCTGTAAAGTTTGGCTGTAAATTTAAAGTTAATTTCTGCTTCCCTGTTCATGATCACATTGAACTGAAGATCATCCGTTGCACGGACAAGATTATAATCTCCTATGTCTCATTTAATGGGACTTTGTTCAAGCTGAACATTCATGTCCAGTTCGGTGTCGATCACACGTACATGTGTCTGTTCTTTGTTCTGTCCCTATTATGTTTTCATCATCGTTCTCCTTGTCTTCAACTTCTGTCAACACAGAATGATGCCCCCCCCATCTTTAAAGCCCCCTTGATGTTTACTTCCCTTTCACACAAGTCATCATGGGCTCAGTGCATACCATGGATTTATTTGAATAAGTTATTTAATGGCTTATAATTTCATAATGTTCACGATTCATGTTCAGATTTCGATTAGTTTTGATTTAAAAATAATAATAATTAGAATAATTAAACGTTCATAGGATGGGATCTCTCTCTCTCTCTCTCTCTCTCTCTCTCTCTCTCTCTCTCTCTCTCTCTCTCTCTCTCTCTCTCTCTCTCTCTCTCTCTCTCTCTCTCTCTCTCTCTCTCTCTCTCTCTCTCTCTCTCTCTCTCTCTCTCTCTCTCTCTCTCTCTCTCTCTCTCTCTCTCTCTCTCTCTCTCTCTCTCTCTCTCTCTCTCTCTCTCTCTCTCTCTCTCTCTCCCCCTGTGGCTGCTGGTTGCGTCATTGGTTGCTATGCCGCTGATGCAGTGTCCCCCTTACCAACCAGCACACTGGTACTCATTTTGCTGACCTCGGAAGGATGACAGGCGCAGTCAACCTCCTGGTGTATTAATTGAGTGGCCAACGGGGGCTTGAACTCAGGACCCTAGGAATAGGATGGGATAAGAACTCAGGATCTCTTGTACACTAACAAATGGTTACATTACGTTAAAACACACATACAGTACACACACACCGTGTGCTCTCTTTCTTCAGTGCTGGATAGTTCACGATCACGATAACGGACCAAACCAACAAAAGGTATATTTATACCAAGAACACGGCAAAAGGCGTACTCGTCATCATCATTACACAATTCCAACACACTGACAAGGCTCTACCAGTTATTGAAGTTACAAAACCAAATTGGAACGGTTGAACTGTTTACCTTCTTTCTGCGTGCCCATCACGGTCTTTTGAATCGGAATTTTTTGAAAAACAAACAGTGAATAATTCTTTGAATTTTCGCCATTTTTAACGAATTACGTTGTTCCGCTTTGGCCGTTGTTGTTGTTATTCCTTCACGAAATTAAAATGACAATAACAGAAACTCGACAGAAAATACATACCGAATTGATATCCCTCTTTCTCAACCATGTTTAGTATCTAATAGGTCTGATTTTTGGCATAATGTATTGGTACACTTCAAAAACAGAAACATAATTCAACACTTTAAACATTTTCTTAAATGTAATGGGGGGGGGGGAGTACTGAGAACCAAGAGAGCCGGCTGGGCTGACAATGGGGCAGGCGGATCGGGGGCAGGAGAACTGACGGGGTGGGGGTGGGGTAGAAACTGTGGAGGAGGCAGGAAAGCCAGAACACCAATGGGTAAAGTGAACTTAAGGGTCTTTGAGGTCTTAAAGAGTCTTTGGAGTCTTTCAGTTCTTAAGGGTCTTCAAGGCTTTCTGGCTCTAAGGAGTCATAGGGGTCTTAAGGGTCTTCAAAAGACTAAAAGGTTTTCAGGGTCTGAGGGGTCTTCAAGAATCTTAGGGATCTTAACCGTCTTTGGGGTCCAAAGGGTCTTTGATGTATTCGAGGTTTTAAAGTGTCTCAATTGTATTCGGGGAATTAAATTATCTTATGGGTCTATGGGTCTTTGGGTCTTAAAGAGTCTTATCTCCCAAGCATGTTAAAAAAAAGGTTTTATGGTTCTTTGGAGTCTTTAAAGGGTGAGGTTGTGGATGGAATACACTTGGGACAACCCTCAGGTCGGACTTTGTCTGTGTGCCAAATTTGGAGGTTGGCGGCCCAGCGGTCCTTACAAACAGACAGACAGACATCTGATGAATCTTATTTATTAGATTTATTTAGGTTCCAATTGTGTGTGGAGTCCGGCCAGCTGTGCAGTGAGCCAATGGGTGGAAGACACAACTCGACGAACTAGGTGTGCTGGCCTTTGGCCGTGTTATATGTCACGTGCTATCTGTTAACCAATGAGATTGCATATAAATAGAAAAGCCAGAAAGTGATCTTTAAAGGCTCAGGTGGTGGATGAAAATACCATTAGGACAATCCCTGGATCGGACTTGGGCTGTGTGCCAAATTTGGTGGTTGTCGGTCCAGTAGTCCTTGCAAAAAACCCGAACAAACAGACAGACAAATATTTGATGAATCTTTATTAGATTGCATGCCTTGTGGAAAGGATGGTGGGCTAGGGATCCTAGGGTCCTGAGTTCAAATCCAGCTTTTAGCCGTTGAATTAATACCAGGTGGGGTTGACCCAGTCTGTCATGCTTCTGAGGTCGGCAAAATGAGTACCAGTTTGCTGGGATGATTGAGCTATTCAAGTGTCCTGCGTCGGAGTGGTGACCCGTCCAGGATTGTGCCCAATAGCCCAAGGAGACTGCTTCGGCAGCACCGACGCTCCGTACAGAGTATGGTCCCAATGGAATTTGATTGGGAGGGGGAGAGGGGTTTAGGGGGAGAGGGGTTTCGGGGGAGCATGCACCGGGTGCGCTCCCAACCCCCCTCCTGGATCCGCCTATAGTTCAAGAATTGTTATTAAAAAGGCTGAGCATTTGGGGGTCAGGTCGAGGAGGGGGCTGGGTTTGGGGTAAAGAGATTTAGAAGGGTTACTACATTTGAACTTTCAAAAAAGGACATTCCGGAGAGGGGCACTCTTGAAAAGAGTTCCCTTTGCATGTTGAAGAATCGCATCGGCAGTCTCATGAGGTGTGTTCCACACTTCAATTAATTTTGACTACAAACTACCGTTCTCGCAGTTGAAATACTGAATTATTACTGGAAATATTGTGCTTGTCAGAGTCCACATGAGATTGTAAGTGAATAGCACCTTTAATTGCTACAGAGACGTATGTGTACGAGCTCTACGTACCAAGCTTCCCATTCTTCTCGACCACTTACAAAACACAGGATTTTGTCTTTAGTTTTGGCATCGTGCTTGGGAGTACTAAAATAAAATATGAAATAAAGAAGTCGGAAAGAAAATCAAACAAGTGCTTATGGTGCAGACTGAGCATGCCACTGGACTCTCTCTCACTGCGAGGTTGGACAGGAAGTGGATGTGTGAGTGCCGACGTTCGAACACATCCATTATACCATGACTGAGTTGCGCAGATTTGTACCAAACTGTCGTGGTTCAAACATGATATTATAACCGCATTTTATCACCAGAAGAAAATGTACAAAAATGGTTTAACCGTTTAAATAAGGTTAAAAAAAAATAGGATCCCAAATCTTAAGATTTATTTCATTGAAAATGCAAAAGCAAAAAAAATGGCAAAAAAAAAAAACCTGATATTTTTATTTACAAAACCCGGCCGGACAGAGATTCGAGGACCAAAGAGGAGGATGTGTCCGAGAAAAACCGGACGTATGACGCCCTAAGGTTCGTAAATGTTAACCAAGAGAGATTGTTGGGGTTGTTTCCTTAACTTCGTGTAACCAAAACCAATTCATCACTTTACTTTTCCAAGTCGTTTCAAAAAGATATTTTTCAGGGAATTAAAAAGGAACAAATTTTCTGGATAATCTCTTGTGATGAAGATTTTCTTTATAAATTCTCCTTAAAGTTGAGTTTGAATTTGATGTTTTTCTTTTCAGATTTTATTGTGAAGGTGAAGGTGGAGTCCGAGTTCGTTGATGATTACTCCTCACTCATCAAAGGTTTGAACAACAACAACAACAACAACAACAATGTTCCTGTTATAGTTCAGCTTGAATGATAATTAAACACTTTCCTCCGTTATATTTGGTACCTGTTGTGTTTCTCACCATACAAGTGTCCATTCCATCAGTGCAGTATTTATCCAAATGAACATCCAACCATGTTATCCTCTAACTCGTAAGTTCGTTTGATTTTAAACCACAACACTTTGTTCGGATGACACACAAATCTACGGTCCTGCCCAGAATATTGTTGCGGTTCTGCAAAACTGCATGCCTCTAAGGCAACGGCACCCAACATCAAGTGATCCCCAGGTAGTTATTTCGTTAATATTCGTGCAGTCAGACCTTCCCCTCATGTCTAATGGGTTAACGGGACAGAGTGCGTTGCGTGGGTATTATAGCTAGGTCTAATTGTATCTCTGTCTGCCATTCAATCCTGATTTTCATTCCAACCCTTTCCTTTTATCCATGATGCAAATCAAAGCAGGCACCGCACCCAGGCGGCCGCCTGTGAAAATCACAACTATGAGAAACTCTCCACCTACAGTACACTGTACAAGACGGGTATGGCACGCCCTTTCATTTGAATCTGCGTGCCGATTTACTATGCGTCTCACCTTGCTCAACCTCCGCTTACCAGAAGTACCACCTCGACCACCAACATCTCCCGCACACAGGAAAAATCACCCCGCTTCTCCACGCATCTCATGCATCGATGCAATTTGCTATCAAACGAGCGTGTTGCGCGGCCCAGGCCACTCGGACCGCGTGGCGTGGGGACGGGCCAAGCACGTTAAAAGCACCTACCGCAGCTCACCGTGGGTGCCCCGAATGGGCTTCCCTGGATCGACACGACCCTTGTCCAGTCGTCAGAACACGGCCCGGTAGTTCGGTGAAAGGCCGTGTCGCGCCGGATGTGCGAATGAGGCCGCTTCCGGCCCCAGGAGCCTGGCAGGGCAGGGCTGGGATCCAATGGAAGGGCACGATTCGGATGACGGTGCATCGCTTCGGGTCGTCACCGCACCCTTCGCCCGGGGCTTATAAAAGACAGATCGCAAAGCCGTCCCCTCTCTCTCTCTGGCTCTCTGTCTCTCTCTGTCTCTGTCTCTGTCTCTGTCTCTCTCTCTCTCTCTCTCTCTCTCTCTCTCTCTCTCTCTCTCTCTCTCTCTCTCTCTCTCTCTCTCTCTCTCTCTCTCTCTCTCTCTCTCTCTCTCTCTCTCTCTCTCTCTCTCTCTCTCTCTCTCTCTCTCTCTCTCTCTCTCTCTCTCTCTCTCTCTCTCTCTCTCTCTGTCTCTGTCTCTGTCTCTCTCTCTCTCTCTCTCTCTCTCTCTCTCTCTCTCTCTCTCTCTCTCTCTCTCTCTCTCTCTCTGTCTCTCTCTCTCTCTGTCTCTGTCTGTCTCTCTCTCTCTCTCTCTCTCTCTCTCTCTCTCTCTCTCTCTCTCTCTCTCTCTCTCTCTCTCTCTCTCTCTCTATCTTCTTCCTCCCGCCTGCCTGGCTCACACAGTCTCAGTCTGTTTACCGTGCACACTGCTCCGCCTCTCTGCCTCACCCTGTCTTCGCTGCACCTCGTTGTCTGCCTGTCGCTGCATCTGCACTCGGGGTTGGTATGCGACAGCCGTTCTCCTGGACCAGTGCGGAGTACACATTTCCACGAGCCCTGGCAAAGTGATCAAGCAAGAGATAGCGTGCCATTTCCTAAGGTGGGATCGCTCAAGCGGAGCGTCCCCCAAGCGCACTGGGTTGCGTGGTCGAATGACCACGCCAGGTATTGAGAGGCTGTTAGTTCTCATCTGCTCTCCTTCCTTCTGGCTATCTAATCTTCATCGGGTCTGTGTGTGTGTATGTGGCGCCTGTCGTTGCCTAAATTAAGATTGTAGAAGATATTGTTGTGGAAATGGCCCTTAGTGTGTTATTAAATATAGGATTAGCCCAGATTCCCCCTTAAATGCATGTTTAGCCAGCTTGTTCGGTAATTGGACGTTACCTGTGTGTTGGGAGATGTAGCGGGCTGTCCAGTGTTCATACAGTGGTGGTGTACCCGGAGGCGCCTTGCTTCTTTTTTTTCCTTCCCCTCTCCGAACTAGCCCCGCCCAGCGCTCTGAGGGTCGGTCGGCGAGACGTGTCGGCAGCCGATTGGTGGAGGGCAGCTGCAATCTCGAGCGATGGACCAATCACGGGTCCCTGGGGGAGGGTCCAGAGAACGAGCGCCGGGAAGGCAAGGAAGTAACTGCCTGAGTGTCGAGTCGCGATCGGCTGTGTAAGGGACGGCTGTGTTTGTCTGCGATCGGCTTCGTGAAAAAGGCAAGAGGAACTGTATGAGGTCAGTCTGCCTTCTGCTGGATGAGAGGCTGCTGGTGTCGAGTCTGCGATCTGCTTGATGAGGAGTGACTTGACGGCTGTTCCTCCTCGGCGATGGACCCAGCGTGCAGGTCGTCCCCAGGTTCATCCTGAATCCAACCACGGAGCCCAACACCCCGATTTGGCCTAGTTTGGTGAGCAGGCCAGGCCTGGATTTGTATGCTGGACCTTGTGAAAAGCCAGCTGGAGCACACCGTGGATCTTTCGCTCTTGTGCCGTCGACCTTACGGGGGCTGAACGTGCTGAGGCTGGTGCCTGAGTGGTGCGACAAAAGGACGACGCCGCCATCTTGCCACGCGGCGTGTTCGAGCTTGGGTGCTCGAATCCGTTGACATCGGCTTGTCACGAGCTGCATTCGTGCCTTTGACACTTTCCCCTCGTCCATGAGGCATCACCAAGTACTCTGTGTCTTGTCTGCATGTTGTCTCAGGTTTATCTCGCTAGGTTTCCCTTCGAAACCCGTAATCCGTAGCTCCTTAGTTAAGAGCGGGTCATAGATTAATTATAACATTCGTAAATGTTTTGCTTGTGTCGTATTCCCCGATGTGTCCCCAATAAATCTGGCTGATTCATATGAAAGTTGCCACCTTGAGTTTATTCGTGCCGTGCTGAGGAACAATTCGCTCGATTTGTATTTAAAACCAAAATGGTTATGGACTGGCAGACTTCGCCCAGTCTCTGACAAACCCAGTCTGTAACCGGGGTCTATTTCCCCAACTGGCAAGGCACAGGTGTACTTTTGTATCGTCATCTGAGGCGCATAACCCGAGACCTGTGCCGAACCAGTCGGCGTTATAACCCCTGAGACGGCGGTGCTGATAAATGCGCTGTCACACCTTGACGTTTTAGCCAGCAATGGCAACGTATAAAAATGTATGTAAAACGTTGGCGTACGCTGAAGTTTTGAGGGTTTTTTAAGTTTTGGTCGTATTCATAACGAGTTGGTCGTATGCATAACATATTAGTAACGGGCACAGAACGTTTCGTTGTGTTATAGATAACTTATACCAACGAATGCTTAGCCTGTTGTCGGCGTTCACAACCTATGCCCAACGATAGTTTAACTTAGGCATAGCGCGCTGCCCGTATCGCCGACGAACTCGTGGCGTAGCCTGTTAAAAACCTGCCGCACGCAGATTTAAATCATAACCACCTGAAAATTGGAAGTGTCAACATCGCAGTCACACCTTGATGATTTAGCCAGCGTATGCCGACCTATGAAAAATTTGTGTAAAACGCTGGCACACATCGAATACGGTATGGGTAAGTTGTGTATACGTTAGGAGCACGCTGAAAAACGAGGAAGTACGCTGTCATATTCCGTGGTACGTCTAGTACGTCGTGAAATTTCAAGCATGCTGAAAATTTTACGACGTACTCAACGTATGGCTCACAAGTTCTGCATACGCTGGCATAAGTTCTCTGCACGCTCCGCGATCGTTGACACAAGTCGGACACACATTACTTGTAAGTTACTCATAAGTCGAAACACGTCGAGGTAATGTTTAGCATACCCGAAACTTAATTTTTAACCTATGAGTGACGTGCTTTGAACCCATGAGTGGCGTGCTTTGAACCTATGTGTAACGTATCTCAAACGCACATTGTCGTATGTAGACAAATTTGATTGACGTCTTCCGGACAACCACAGAACTTACTGAACGTGTTTCTAACTTACATCTACCGTATAGTGGCGTATTGGCAGCGTTTAGGGGAATTGGTATATACAAATGGGCTTCACAAGAGGAACCCGTCAGTCTTTCAGACTCCATGTTGAGTAGATGTCAATGTCAATACTATCAGTAGTAGTAGTAGTAGTAGTAGTAGTAGTGGTAGTAGTATTGCTAGTAGTAGTATGTCCATGTCAGTAGTAGTAGGTGAGCGTGATGGGGAGGGTGTGGATGATGATGGATCCTCGTTGCGTCCACGAATAGGAGACTACTTTGCACCATTGTTCGATGTTCTTTTCGGCTAATTTTTTTTTTCTCATTCCCACGATGAACTATTTTTTTGTTTCAGTTTTAAAAGTATTCAAAACGACTTGGACAAATGCATAATGTACTAGTAATGAACACAGAACGCTTCGATAACTTATACATAAGTTATACCAACGATTGATTGGCGTGTTTTAGGCGTCCACAACCTATGCCCAACGATAGTCTAACGTATGCATAGCGTGGCAGCGTATCGTCGACGATTACGTGAGGTTTTCTATTCATAGGCTGCAACTTCACTTTTAATAAATGGCTGTCACTCGCCTATTGTTTTTGGATGCTGGTGCTCTGCAATTGAAATCGTTTCCATTGAACGAGTTAAATCGCTTCCACTGGACTATTGAAATGATTTAATAATAATGCTTGGTTATCCTTGGACCCACTCTGGCTGGCAGCTTGTCGAACATCGCTGGGGGCATTCGCAGGAAGTTGATGAAGGATGCATGGTTCTCGTTCCGGAGTTCCACCATGAGCTGCTCATATAGGCCGTAATGGCGTCGCCTCCCGATCCATGGTCTCACCCAGTTCCTTCTCCTCCGTTCACGTCTTCTTCTCCCGGCTCTATTGGCACGCAACTGGTGCAGTGTCAACTCGATGAGGTCATGTTGATGTTCGAGGACAGGTAGGTATTATCGTCTCAGTGTTGCCGTATCCTCCATCTCTCAGAATGACATGGACATGTACTCACCACGAAGTCTTAAAAAAAAGATGGGTTCCTCCTGCGAAGCCCCTTTTTATATTCCAATTCCCTTAATCGCTGCCAATACGCCATTATACGGTATCTGTAAGTTAGAAACACGTTCATTAAGTTCTGTGGTCGTCCTGAAGACGTCAAATACGTCTACATACGTATTTGTGCGAAGGACATGCTTTACAAATAATTCCCAAGCACGTTACTCATAGGTTATAAATAAGTCACGGGTACCCTAAACATTACTTTGACGTGTTTCGACGTATGAGGAACTTTCAAGTAACGTGTAGCGAAGTGTGAACAACGTTCGTGTAGCGTGCTTACAAAACGTTACTCATAGGTTAGAAATAAGTTTTGGGTACGCTAAACATTACCTCGACGTGTTTCGACTTATGAGTAACTTACAAATAACGTGTGTCGACGTGTGTCAACGATCGCATAACGTGCCTACAACTTATGGCCAGCATAGCAGAACGTGTGAGTCATACGCCGGCATACGTCGTAAAATTTCAAGTATGCAAAAATTTTAGGACAACCCAAAAGTACAACGTTTAAAGCCAGCGTACTATGACTTATGGCAGTGTTTTTTCAGCGTGGTCTTAACGTATACAAAACGTACCAATAACGTATTCAACGTGTGCCAGCGTTTTAGACAAATTTTTCATAAATCGGCATACGCTGGCTAAATCGTCAAGGTGTGACAGCGGCTGAAGTGACGTCGAATCTTCAACATTTTTTTTTTTTTTTTTTTTTTTTTTTTTTTTGTATACCTTGGTCGAGGCTCGTATGAGAGCTAACACACAACTCACAGCAAGGAGGCATGAGACAAGAGGGGCGGGAGTGGAAGGGACAAAACATTGGGGAACAGACACAGGTGAACTGTGGAAGGGAGAGGGATGGGGATGGGACGGGGAACATGGCGAGGGGAAGATGGACATTAAAGGGACTTTCAGGAAGGAAAGCAGGAGAATTGAAGGAAGTGGGCTTGGGTGGATTATCGGGGTAGAAAAGATCGAGGATTTGGATGGGGGAAGATAAGAGGTGGTGGTGAACAGCTGTTTTGAAAGCCTGAAGGGAAGAATGGGAAAGAATAGAGTGAGGAAGTTTATTCCTAAATGCGGGAAAAAAAGAGGAATGAAAGAGTGAAGATGAGCAGTGATTCGTGATTTTGGTAGTTTTACCAGAAGGGGGTTGTTGGCGGACCTTGAGCGCCCTGTGGAAATGTGGTTGGGACAAATCGCAGAGAGAGCAGGGGGGGCAAGGCTGGAGAGGAGTCGGTAGAAGACAGAAAGACCACCGACCAACCTGCGGTGATTGAGTGAGAGGCCCAAAGACTCAGCTTCATTGCGGGAGATGCCAATGATCTTAAAAGCCCTGGTTTCGACAGCGTGAAGTCGAGAAAGGTGGGAGGCAGGAGCACCAGCCCAGAGGGGAGAGCAGTACTCCATCAGGCTACGGACAAAAGCTTTGTAAGTGGTCAGGAGCTCAAGAGGGCCGAGGAAGGACTTTGCACGACGGAGGATTCCCAGTCGGCGACTGGCTTTTGAGGCAAGGTTGGAAATGTGACTTTCCCAGGAAAGGTCATGGCAGATAGTGAGACCCAGAAGCTTGAAAGAAAGACTTCTTCCAGAGGATTGTTGAGAAAGTGGATGGGGGTTTTGTAAACGGTCCTTTCGAAGAGACATAGTGAGAGTGTGAGATTTGTCTGGATTGAAAGACATGTTCCACGTGTTGGACCAGTTTGTGATTTTATCCAGATCTGCAGTGAGCGAAGAAGCTGCTAAGCTTGCCGGGCTGAGGGATGACAGATGGTACGGCAGAGGGTTGAGTCATCGGCAAAGAGAAATAGAGGATTTTCCAGAGAGTCCGAGAGATCATTGATGAAAACCAGAAAAACAACAGGGCCCACAACGCTACCTTGAGGAACTCCAGCCTGCACAGACAGACGGGATGAAAGAACTCCATTTACGGCCACCCGTTGACTACGACAGGAGAGGAAGTCTGTGAGCCATCAGTGGAGATGGCCTTGAATACCATGGGAAGAGAGTTTGGTGAGTAGGGCAGGTGCCAGACTGTGTCAAAAGCACGTGATATGTCCAGGGATACGGCTCGGATTTCCTGTCTGGCATTGAGGACCTCCATCCATTGATGGGAGAGCAGTAGCAGCATATCTAGGGTAGAGTGACCTGGTCTGAAACCAAATTGATGATTGGAAATCAAGCCATTGGAGAAGAGGAAGGATTTCATGTCTGAAGCGATGATGGATTCCATAACCTTGCTGATGATTGGGAGAAGGCTGATTGGTCTATAGTTACAGGGATCTGTTTTTGCACCTTTTTTATGCAGGGCGGTGATGTTAGCAGATTTCCAAGCAGATGGCAGATGACCTTGGGAAAATGAGAGGGTGAATAGAACAGAGAGAGGGTGAGCAAGAGCAGAAGAGCAGGCTTTGAGGACACGTGGGCTGATGCCGTCTGGACCGGTTGCAGAATCTGACTCGAGGTTTGAAAGCAAGCTCTCCACCTTGTCAGGAGAAAAGGATACAGAGTCCAGGGACAGTTGGGTGCGACTGGGTAAAGTGGGTAGAGATAGTGATGGGTTTGGGACACAAGATTTAGCTGCAAACACCGAGTTTAGACATTCAGCTTTATCACGTGTGGAATCAGCAGTGCGGCCATTTGAGGTAAGGGAGGGGATGGAGGGGGAACATACACCAGAAACAGATTTGATTAAACGCCACCAGGATTTTGAGGAGGGAGAGAGGTTTGAGAGTTCAGACTTGAGATGAGAAAGATGTTGTTTTCTGGCTCTCCTGAGGGTAGCTACACACTTGTTCCGAGCTTTGTGGAAAGAACTGAGATTGCCCTCAGTTGGGTTTGCTTTCCATGAGGCAAAGGCAAGTTGTTTCAGGACAACTGCCTCACCACAAGCTTCAGTAAACCAAGGGCGGGAGGAAGGGTAAGACAACTGAACACGAGAGGGGATAAATCTGTGCATGAGGGAGAGCAAGTTTCTTTGAAAGAATTCCCAGGATGAGTTGATGTTTGAGAAAGTAGTGATAGGAGACCAGTCTGTAAGTTTGATGGCTGCTCGGAGACCCTGCCAGTCGGCTTGAGTGAAATGCCAGACTCGACGGCGAGTGAAATGCCAGACCAGATTTGGCTGTCAAGAGTGGGGTGCGAATCCCGCCACCACCCAATCTATAACAATATAATGGGATAAGTCTGCTCTGTGTTTGCTTTTGTGAATTGCTTGCCTTTTGTCGCATCCCACAAATTCCTTGCTGTCCCTGCTGTACATAATAATAAACCCCATTCACTGTGTCACATACCTTTCCTCGCATGATCGTAAATAAATGCTTTGTATTGATATGTTCCCATCTCATTTTCGTCTTTTCCTTCATTGGTCCAGCATGGTCCTTATCCGAGCCTAGCCGGGACGTTATCCCCCAACGATCTGTTTCCTAGCCGGTACATCCTTGGCAGTTACGCTCGGCTGCATCTGATCCAGTAAGGTGATCAGGTTTGAGCAAGGCGTACCGAGGGCGTGTCCCCCGGTAATTAGATCACATGACCATTTAGGTAACCGGTTTCCATTAGACGGAAGACCCTAAGTCACGTGGTTGAGTTATTGGCGTTCACGGTCGATTAGCGACCCGCCGTGTCACAGAGTTATCCATGTGCGACAGCCAGCAATTCCGAGTTCAGCGAGAGTTGCTTCAAGCTGCTTTTACGTTTACCCGAAATACTCAATAAGGAAAAAAAGTATTATATTAACCACTAGCAAATAAAACCCATCGCATAGCTGACTGAAATATTAAGAGACGGAGTGAGGGGAGATAGATAGATAGATAGAGGAGGTGGGGAGGGGGGGGGAGGTTGAAGAGGGGGAGGGTTAGAGGAGAGAGAAGAGATGTGGTGGAGGAGCGAGGGGGGGTGGGGGAGCTAGAAAGGGGAGAGAGAGAGGAGAGAGAGGAGGGAGAGAGGGGAGGGGAATGGAGCAAGAGAGAGGAGGGAGAGAAGGGGAGAGTGAGGAAGGGGTGGGGGGAAGGGGGAAGAGGAGAGCGACGCTTCACCACATGTCAATATACTCTCTGGGAGGTAGGGGGTGCGAGGAGGGGCTGAGAGCGAAGAGGATCGGGAAGTGGGGATGGGAAGGGGGTGTTCTGGACTTGTATTTTGCAGTGGGACTTGAAGGGAGGGGAGCTCGATTTCCATTCAGGAGAGGGACTTTAGGGGAAGCAGGCGTATGGTCCCATCTGCTGGTATTAGTACAGGATTGAACGAAATTGGGTGCGTTCAAACAGGATAGCAATACCATCCGTCATTTTCAAACAGCACGTACCATTTTTAAAGAGATTATAACATGGGCTTCCCTTGAGGTTTGCGACTCGAACTGCGGCGACCACCCTGTCTACCCGCTCTGGAACCGGATCTCTCCGAGGAGGTCCCACGGTGCCCGGAGATGCCCGGAGTGCCAAATATTGCCAAATCAGTAAAACGAACGCCCCTCCAGCAGCCGGACCCGCTGCATAATCCAAACCCCGAAACTCAACTCAGGCCAAGAAACCCTAGAGGCCATCGCACACCAGCTGCAATGCTTATAAATGGGGGGAGACACCAGTGTTTCGTGCCTTTTTATTTTATTTTTAAAAATTTCTGCACGTTTCACAACCAAAATGCGATAAGCCCCGAAATCTCTCAACCTGAGCTGAATCCCAAAATTCAAACCGCTGAATCAAACCCAGCATCAGCTCTGACCACCATAAAAGTGCCCATCTGCCCAACCCGCACACTCCCCGACACTCCGGGCTCAAAACGCAACACAAACACCAGAGCACACGACAACCACCTCCAAACCACAACACAACCAACCACCTGTGGGAACTTGTCACAACCTTCCATTGTTTATCACTTCATGAAGGTTGGAAGAGGGGTGAGAGAGTGAGGATAGAGAGGAAGGAGGGGTGGGAGAGTTGGAACAAACAAAGAGATGGGGGGGAGGGATGGATGGGATGGAGGGAAGGGATGAATGGATGGAAAATGGATTCCCAGAAAGTTACCCAGTTGTTCATGAATACACAATCCTCTAATCTCAGAGTGAACACAAGATGTAAGGAATGAACGAATGAGTTTGCACCTGGTTTTCCTTCATCTGCCATTACATTCCCTGTTGCATCTGCAATGAGCTTGGCTTTTGGAAACAACTCTCTCCTAACAGCCTCTGGAGTACTCCATCAGGGGGTGCGTCTCCAAGTATCTCCGGGCAGTGCTCGGCATAACCACTCCGAGGTGAAGGTTACATTTTAAACTTTTGTCAGATTGAATTGACAACAGAACACACGTTTATATCTGTACTTCATTTACATTATCACCTGACATTGTCTTGAATATCAGTTTGTAATTTTATTTTCAAAAACGACAACAGCTGTATGGAAAAAAAAGAAGTAACTTACACCGCCGTCTGCTGTCTTGCCATTACAAACATCAGTTTGGTCCATCATCCCTTGCCTCCATCCATCCATTCCCTCTGTGGATACAGATACACAACGTCAGTACAATTTTAAAACATTTATTGAACAAACAAACAGATTGTATGTGCCAGCACAGGAGATTCTGGACAGACAAATTTACTCCGGATCTCTCAACATAACCGGAGAATCTTCGTCTTTATATAGTTTCCAGTAAGACAGTTTTTATAATTTTCTGGCACTGACGCCAGCTCGCCTGGTCTTGACAATTTCCAGGTGAACCTTATCTTCAGTCTTCTTTGACAGCTCCTGCTTAAATGGTTGGAACTTAGAGTGATTATGGGTTGCTTCAATCACATGTGGCATCAAACGTTTCGCACTTTGTCTTGTTCCATTACAGATCTTTGGAGCATCCAAATTCCATAGCAACATGATAGGGGACCCAATTTTGAGTGCAAAGTTGACGTGGCATTCCAGGATCGCTTGTTTTTCAAATTTCCGCAATGTGTATATTTGGAGAAGTTAGCTAAGCTGGTAACTTTTTTTTTTCTTCTCCAAACTCTTCTTTCACCTTTGAGAGTTGTGTCGTTAAATGAGCAGTAAAATGGCCTTTAAATTGATGTACAGTGTGTGTTTGTACTATTTTCTTTTTTTGAATAATTTGCGAGTAGCGCATTTGAGAGGTCACGTGACTCCTACTTCGTAGAGCTTGCCGATCGTTGTAAC
>NC_140977.1:11549576-11804576 GCF_056783735.1 Eptatretus burgeri | reverse complement strand
AAATGTGCATGCGCTGCGGAGTTATTTGGATAGTCAGGGTTTTCTTTTACATTTTTATATCAACAACAACAACAACAACAACAACTTTTTAACGACGACACCTGCCTTCGCTTCCTTCCACCATCCTCCACCGGCACCATTGCACGCGTGCGTATGAGCATGTACGTGGGCGGAGTCCAATGTGCCAGGTGGTGTTTCTTTGGGCATTGGCGTGTTGGACTTCGCTCCAAATACGGGCATGGCTCCCCTCTCAGCCAATCGGAGGGGTGCAAGCACGTCCGCCGCCTCTGTTGGGAGCGGGCGGAACATATTGCTGTTCGACTTCCTAGTCGAGGGGCGGAGACATGAGCACCTCCCCCTGACCAATCTCGGACGGCCGAGAGATCGCCCGACATGTCTGTCCACTGAGGATGGAATGACGCGGGACGGATTCCTCCCACCTGTGAAGAGGGAGGGATAATTGTGGGGGGGGGGGCGATCGGGTGAGTCAGTCGGTCTTCCCGCCGTGTGGATCGCCTACCTACGAGCCGGAGGAGGATCGCTTGCTTTGCCTGCCTCGTCGCCTGTTTTGCCGGAGGAGCATGCCAGCGCCCGACGCTACCCTCCGTACCTGGTGCTTGGAGCGGCATCGAGTTGCGGGTTCGAGTCCCGCCGATCCAGGACGTCGAAGAACGCACGAGGCGGGAAGGTCCGAGATAGCTCTGGTTTCCAGCTCATCTTCCCTCGAGCTGGGAACCTTCAATAAAGGCCGCGGCCATCATTTCTTCTGGGTATTTGTGTGTGCGTGTGTGTGTGTGTTCTTGGGCCCCGTCTATAAGTAGAAACTGTTAAGTGCCTGTGTTCGCTTGTACATTGACTGCATTTCTCATAGTCGGTTTAACTCTGCTCTTTGTGTGTTCCCTCCCCCCCGCCCCCATTATAAATAAATACCCTGTTAAATGTTTCAGCTCGTTTCTGTGTTTTCTTCATTGGTTTAGCACGGTGCGTGTTGGTCGATTAAAAAGGCAGTTGCTGCCATAGTTGTGCATTTGCACCGACGGGACCTCGGTAACCATCTGCTCGGGTTACGCACGGCTCGAGCACGGTAACGGCTCGTCCCGTTCGAGGTCCGTCGAGGGTGTGAATTCCTCGGTAGCTCTCCACGTGGGGCTCTAGGTATTTTGAAGTTTGGCAAAAAACCCTGTCCCACGCGGTTGATTATTGACGATTCACGGTTCTGTAAGGGACCCGTACCTTCGGAGTTATCGGAAAGGTAGGATCTAGATTCCGGGTGTTCGGTGGAGCTGACTCTACTGCTCCATCTAGCGGTCGTGCTCGCTGCCGATACCCGGCCCACAACAATAGGAAGCATGGATGTTACTGGAATATGGAGCATAATAACAGTGGGCCATCATAGTAGCATGTTCAGGTAACGGTGTTATTTTGTTCACAATGACCACGTAAGGTGATATTATGTGCTTTACGAGTGCATTCTAGTTTTTGTTTGATTCACTCTTTTATCCCTTTCGTTCTTGTAATAGCCTGGTGTTGGCTCAGTGGTTAGAGTGGCGGCTTGGGATCCGAGGGTCCTGAGTTCAAGCCTCGTTGCCCGCTGAATTAATTCACCAGGGGGTTGACTCAGCCTGCCATCCTTCCGAGGTCGGCAAAATGAGTACCAGCTTGCTGGGATGACCGAGTCATTCAAGTATCCTGCGTCAGAGTGGCGACCTGTCCAGGATTGTGCCCTATAGCCAAGGAGACTGCTTCGGCAGCACCAACGCTCTGTACAGAGTATGGTCCCAATGGACTGGACTGTTCTTGTAATACACTGATGTCACACGGTTTGCAGATGAAGCTCCTTTGTTGAAGATGGAAACCTTCCAGAGTAACTCTCTGCAGGTCTCACAAGATGATTTGAACAATGAGCATGTAAAGCAGGAACCGTGTGATTCTCCTACCACTGAGCCGAGCAAACCTGCTCAACTGCTCGAAGGTAAGCCGAGTTATGCAGAGAACATATCACGCTGTGTTTACCTCTTTTGTTTGTTATTTTTACAGATATTGGTTGCATTTGAAATCTCCAGAAATCTTTCTGTACCTTCCTCAAGAAGCAAAAGTTTGAGTCTTCATTTCACCAATGCACTCTGCAGAAATAGCATTGTAAATAACAACCCAAATGAGATTACTGCGACTTGACATGGTCGAAAGATAAGTTTATCACAATGATGTCATCACGTCATACAATATACAGGATATGCATTCCAGAACTGCACCACAATGAAGTAAGTCTTCACGTTTTCCTTTCAGATTGAAGATAAGAAGGGGTCATTCCGTGCCAACTCACCTAAGGGTCCCCAGGTCACCTCCTCAGATTTTGCTGGAAAAATTCTTAAATGTAGATCTATATGGCTCTACCCACCATGCAAAAGATTAGCTTTCAATTCCTCATAGTTTAAAAAATATCTATCTCGAGAGACCTTTGAAATTTGGCTCTAAAAATGCCAAATGTGAAAAACGTATTTTTTTCCAACTTCAGTGGGTTATAATTTTATAATGGACTCCTCGAGAAAGTTAATATTGCAAATATTTACAAATTGGCATCCAAATTTTTCTATTATGGCATCAGATGGCTTCTGGGATGCATATTTCTCAGTCGATAGGAAGCTAAAAATGGTGTTTTGGCCAAAACAAAACGAGCAAAACGAGAAAGATATTTTTTAAACTATGAGGAATTGAAAACTAATCTTTTGCATGGTGGGTAGAGCCATATAGATCTACATTCAAGAATTTTTCCAGCAAAATCTGAGGAGGTGACCTCGGGAGGTTTTTGAAATTTAGGTGAGTTGGCACGGAATAACCCAGAAGTAAAAATCCACATCATTTCTTGGATTGTGTCTGTGATTATCATATATATTGTTACGGTTCTAGGAGCCGTATGCATACAAACATACAGTTGTCCCAAAGTCAGTTATTCCGTAAAGTATATGTGTAGATAGAACCCCTCCTTGTGTTTAGTGGGAAATCAAAGGGGTGCGTTGCGATGCTTTTTTAGTTCGATTAATAAATCTTTATATCCCCTCCATTGCGAACCACAATACCATCCTCTCGCATGGGCTGAACAAAGGCTTGTTTGCCTACTCGCCCAACCAGCGACTCGTTGTCCGAGGCAAAATCCTCTTGCAGTAGTTCTTTTTTGGCGAGTCCGCACGTGTGGAGTGGGCGGGCTTCCCGGTATGGCCGAAACCTGCCCAGAAAGGGCGGCCCCGTGGAAGCCCCATCCAATCAGGGCGAACAGTGACGTTGGCTTCACCAAGGCCCCTCCCCACTGAGGGCAATCAGAAATGTTCTCAGTTCGTTTCTGTCTTTTCCTTCATTGGTCCAGCATGGTTCGGATCTGAGGTTAGCCGGGTCTTTATCTCCGATAATCTGTTCATCCTAGCCGGTACTTCGTTGGTAGTTCCGCTCGGCTGCATCCGATCCAGAGTTGGTAGTTGGTACTCTACCGTAGTTGGTCGAGTGATCCGGTTCGGTCAAGGCGTACCGAGGGCGTGGTTCCCCGGTAGACGACAGCGCGTGGTTAATTCGGTAAATTGGTTCCAGACAAAAAGACCCTACGCTACGCGGTGTAGGTATTGGCGTCCACGGTCGGTGAAGCGACCCGCCGCGTCACGGAATTATCCGTCAGCGATGGCCTACAATTCCGGAGTCTGGTGGGAGATGACGTAGCGGTCATTCTC
The DNA here is from genome assembly GCF_056783735.1 of Eptatretus burgeri. NCBI lineage: Eukaryota > Metazoa > Chordata > Myxini > Myxiniformes > Myxinidae > Eptatretus > Eptatretus burgeri. The sequence goes on along the minus strand of NC_140977.1, from coordinate 11,800,860 downwards.
GCCACCTGTTCCCAGCCCGCAACAATATATATATATATATATATATATATATATATATATATATATATATATATATATATATATATATATATATATATATATATATATCTTCTTTCAGCTGCTCCCGTTAGGGGTCGAGACAGCGGATCATCCGTTATGATCCGCATAATGATTTGGCACAGGTTTTACGCCGGATGCCCTTCCTGACGCAACCCTGGTCGCCTCTTATGACACAGGGATATGGTACACCTATTCTAAAGCCGCTGTCACACCTTGACGATTTAGCCAGCGTATGCCGATATATGAAAATTTTGTCTAAAACGCTGGCACACGTCGAATACGTGATGGGTACGTTTTGTATACGTTAAGACCACGCTGAAAACACTGACATAAGTCGTAGTACGCTGGCTTTAAACGTTGTACTTTTGGGTTGTCCTCAAATTTTTGGATGCTTGAAATTTTACGACTTATGCCTGCGTATGACTCACACGTTCCGCTTCGCTGGCCAGAAGTTGTAGGCACGTTATGCGATCGTTGACACACGTCGACACACGTTACTTGTAAGTTACTCATAAGTTGAAACACGTCCAGGTAATGTTTCGCGTACCCGAAACTTATTTCTAACCTATGAGTAACGTTTTGTAAGCACGCTACACAAACGTTGTTGACACTTCACAACACGTTACTTGAAAAAGACGTAGACGTATTTGACGTCTTCCGGATGACAACAGAACTTAATGAACGCGTTTCTAACTTACAGATACCATATAATGGTGTATTAGCAGCGATTAGGGGAATTGGTATATAAAAAGGGGTTTCGCAGGAGGAACCCGTCTTATTTTTAGACTTCGTGGTGAGTACATGTCGATGTCATTCCGAGAGATGGAGGATACGGCAATGCTGAGACGACAATACCTCCCTGTCCTCGAACATCAACATGACCTCATCGAGTTGACACTGCACCAGTTGCGTGCCAATATAGCCGTGAGAAGAAGACGTGAACGGAGGAGAAAGAACTGGGTCAGACCATGGATCGGGAGGCGACGCCATTACGGCATATATGACCAGCTCATGGTGGAACTCCGGAACGAGGACCATGCATCCTTTATCAACTCCCTGCGAATGCCCCCAGCGATGTTCGACGAGCTGCTAGCCAGAGTGGGTCCAAGGATAACCAAGCATTATTATTAAATCATTTCAATAGTCCAGTGGAAGCGATTTAACTCGTTCAATGGAAACGATTTCAATTGCCGAGCACCAGCGTCCAAAAACAATAGGCGAGTGACAGCCATTTATTAAAAGTGAAGTTGCAGCCTATGCATAGAAAACCTCACGTAATCGTCGACGATACGCTGCCACGCTATGCATACGTTAGACTATCGTTGGGCATAGGTTGTGGACGCCTAAAACACGCTAATCAATCGTTGTTATAACTTATGTATAAGTTATCGAAGCGTTCTGTGTTCATAACTAGTACATTATGCATTTGTCCAAGTCGTTTTGAATACTTTTAAAACTAAAACAAAAAAATAGTTCATCGTGGGAATGAGAAAAAAAAATTAGCCGAAAAGAACATCGAACAATGGTGCAAAGTAGTCTCCCATTCGTGGACGCAACGAGGATCCATCATCACGCTCAACTACTACTTCTGACATGGATATACTACTACTACCAATACTACTACTACTACTACTACTACTTCTACTGACACGCTCACCTACTACGACTACTACTACTGACACGCTCACCTTCTACTACTACTACTACTACTGATAGTATTGACATTGACATCTACTCAACATGGAGTCTGGAACACTGACGGGTTCCTCTTGTGAGGCCCATTTGTATATAACAATTCCCCTAAACGCTGCCAATACACCATTATACGGTAGATGTAAGTTAGAAACACGTTCAGTAAGTTCTGTGGTTGTCCGGAAGACGTCAATCAAATTCGTCTACATACGACAATGTGCGTTTGAGATACGTTACACATAGGTTAAAAATTAAGTTTCGGGTATGCTAAACATTACCTCGACGTGTTTCGACTTATGAGTAACTTACAAGTAATGTGTGTCCGACATGTGTCAACGATCGCGGAGCGTGCAGAGAACTTATGCCAGCATATGCGGAACTTGTGAGCCATACGTCGAGTACGTCGTAAATTTTTCAGCATGCTTGAAATTTGAAGACATACTAGACGCACCACGGAATATGACAGCGTACTTCCTCGTTTTTCAGCGTGCTCCTAACGTATACACAACTTACCCATACCGTATTCGACGTGTGCCAGCGTTTTACACACATTTTTCATAGGTCGCATACGCTGGCTAAATCGTCAAGGTGTGACTGCGATGTTGACACTTCCAATTTTTGGTGGTTCTGATTTAAATCGGCATGCGGCAGCCTTTTAACAGGCTATGCCACGAGTTCGTCGGCGGTACATGCAGCGCGCTATGCCTAAGTTTAACTATCGTTGGGCATAGGTTGTGAATGCCGACAACAGGCTAAGCATTCGTTGGTATAAGTTATCTATAACACAACGAAACGTTCTATGCCCGTTACTTATATGTTATGCATACGACCAACACGTTATGAATACGACCAAAACTTTTTTTTAAACCTCAAAACTTCAGCGTACGCCAACGTTTTACATACATTTTTATACGTTGCTATTTCTGGCTAAAACGTCGTGTGCAGCGCCTTAACCGGGGCATACACCGGGCCCAGTACACTGGTTATCACTTCGCCGACCTCGGAAAGATGACAGGCTGAGTCAACCTCCTGGTGTGTATTAATTCAAGCCGCCAAAGGGACTTGAACTCAGGACCTTTTGGATCCCAAGCCGCTACCCTAACCACTACGCCAACACCAGGCTTTATATATATTGTTACGGCTGTGGAAATTCGCAATACACCATAAAAGGTCCTTAGATCAGTTATGACTCTAAGTTCATGTGTAGTTCGTCCACACCTGTTGTTTAGGGGGAATATGTGTGATTCATCCGGGCTGCGACGCTTTGAGTTAGCCATTTTTCTTTCTCTATCGCTATTTTGGACCATGAAGCCGCCAACAACTCAAACACCACCACCTTCGCCTCTTTACCTTCACAACTCCATCCCGCAAACATCGCTTCACCGCCATTCCCAAATGACGCCCGCCAACCACCAAACCACCACAGCAAACGCCCCACCACCTTCGCCTTTCTCCTTCCACAACCATCAACCACACCACCAGTCAACACCAAACGTCGTGCTGTCCTGGGCCCGTTCGGTGATTCTCGCCGAACGCAGCAAGCCACGAGTGTGAATGCGTTCCTTTGAGGAGAGGAAAACGGATCAGGGAGGCTTCACGCCCCTTTTCTTCCATCCAATGACTAAGCATCGGGTGGCATGGCCCCGCCTCCGAACCCGCTGTGAATGCGTTCATTTTAGGAGAGGAAAACGGATCAGGAGAGGCTCACGCCCCTTTTTCTCCGTCCAATGGGCAAGCGTCGGGCGGTGTGGCCCCGCCTCCAAGCGCGTTTTGATCCGCGAATCTGCATACAAGCTCCTCCCCCGGTCTATAAAGATGCGAGGACAACGCAGCTTAAAAAGTGAAGAAACATGTGGAGAAAGGGGTGCAGAAAAGGGTGCAGAAAGTGGCGCCAGTCGGTGTGCAGAAAGTGGCGCGAGTCGGTGGGCAGAAAGGGGTGCAGAAAGTGACGCTGGTCGAAGGGGGCGGAGCTCGGAGTGGAGGTCGAGGGACGAGTCGCGGAGTGGAGCAGGGACGCAGAAGAGGGCTCAGGGGCGAGAGTTCGCCGGAGTCGGTGTGGTCCCGGGACCCTGCTGGCGGGACGGAGCGTCCGCTATTCCCCTCTCCCGACCCCGAGCATCAACAATTCCCCCCTCCCCCATCCGCGCTGAGATAGCGCCGGTAACCCCGTCCGTTCCCCAACCCAACCGTGGTGCCTGCACGAAGCACGCCTGGAGGAGCTCACCGACCATACCAGGGGCACGGAGTCAAGCGCGTTACGCGGACATTGCGGCTAGCCCACCATCGCGCCACGAGGGTACAGGTAAGACCCCTTCGGTCTCGTGGACCTGGCCGATCACCCAGTTACGTGGCCGATCGCACGCCGGGCGGGCGAAATTCGTCACAATATATATATATATATATATATATATATATATATATATATATATATATATATATATATATATATATATATATATATATATATATTGTTGTGGGCCGGGGGTCAGGAGAGAAAACGACCAGGTGGGGGAAGCTATCTCGGCTCCCACCAGACTCCCCAGAATTGTAGGCCATCACACACAGATAATTCCGTGATGCGACGGGTTGCTTAACCGACCGTGGATGCCAATAACTCAACCGTGTGATATAGGGTCTTCCCGTCGATGGGTTAATCGGGTTACCTAATTAATCACGTGGTTTAATTACCAGGGAAAACGCCCTCGGTACGCCTTGTCCGAACTGGATCACTACCGGATCCGTTCATTTTACCGGATCGGATGCAGTCGAGCGACACTGCCAAGGACGTACCGGCGAAAAGGAACAGATTGTTGGGAATAAAGTTCCGGCAAAGCTCGGATTCGGACCATGCTGGATCAATGAAAGAAACCACAAAAACGAGCTGGGAATATTTCTAATAATAATTTATTAACAATGGGAGAGGAAAGTTATGTGGCACGATCAAGATTTATTGGGGTGTATTGTGCGGAGATAGGGGAGAGTGGTGTGATGCAGCACGTAATAAGCAATTTCCAAAAGCGGACACAGAGCAGACTTAACGCCAAAATAATAACAATAATAATGATAACAATAACAATCTTCTGCCGTCTTACTTAAGCAGACAGGTGCTTTGTACCTGTAATTTGTACCTTTGTACTTGATTACATAACACGCCGCCAATACGTTTCGGAGGGGGGTGGGGGGAATGCTCCGTGGTGTGGTACCCGACAGTTGGCACATCGTCTCTGGCTTCAGCAGCGCGTGTGAAGACTGTGGGCGTGAAGGAGGGGCTTGAGTGGAGAAGTGGCGGAGTCCAGAGTGCGTGGATGGAGTGGTATGCGGGACCAGGTAGGCGGGTGGGGTCAACGTAGTGTGGGCGGAGATGAGGAGGTGGAGTCCAGGCGGCAGGAGGCGGGTCGTGGCGATGTCGAGCAGAGAGACGAGGGCGAGGCCAGAGAGAGAGAGAGAGAGAGAGAGAGAGAGAGAGAGAGAGAGAGAGAGGCGGAGGGACCGCTCCGACCTTTATAGAACTTGCAGCGTGAGGTGGGGGCCACCCTGAAGCGAAGCGTCATCACCTGAATCGGGCGCTCCGATTGGCCCCTGTCCCTCATGTGTCCCGCTAACTTTGGCGGAAAACCGCACCACTTCGTTTCTGGCAAGGTCATCTCAGACAGCGAAAATATTCTGCTCCGACGCCACGACATGACACGAATCACCCACACCAAAATTGGCGCGCGAATTGTCCCGCAAAAATCCCCGGGCTGTGCCCTGGCAACCGGCTGAGGGTCCTGTATGCCCGCTCGTGCGTCCGACCAGCGCCAATCAACGCGCTCGCTCCGCGCGCGCCAATGTGGCCTGCACTGTACAACATTCCCCGGCTCGATCACAGTTTCGCTGGCCGAAGAGACGAGAAGACATTCACCATCGGTGAGGAATCCGCTGCTGCCAGCGAGGTATATTGTTATGGATAAAACCATGCATGTTTCACGAGCGGCGTACGTGTCTGCCTTCAAGCACATTCCATACAGTGCGCGTGGTTTGGCCATTCCGCACGTGGCCAGCGCTCACGTCCGCACGATACTGCTAGCTTGTATGTGGGGCGAACACCAATATGTATTAGGTATTTCGTTGAAAAGGAATGTGCTGCTTTTACTTCGCACACTCGTATCCCGCCCAACCTGGCATGGAGTCGTCTTTATCGGCCTCCATACGCATTTCGTGCAGCGTGGGCTAGCTGTGTTTCCTGTGTTGTGAAAAACACCATTCGTGCAGCCTCTTAAGAGGTATTCATTCGCATGCCTTTTTAATGCAACTGGCAATCTTCCCCAGATCATCGGAAGCTCGAGTCAATAATCCCGCACTGCCAAGTGCACTGTATGACTCTCCGCACACGTTGTGTTGAGGGCTCGCTTGGGAACGAGGGCTCTGCGCTGTTAATGCTCGCGCGTCATCGTTTCCTCGCAGCAGCGGCGCCACACGCACTGGCCTCCGTGAGGGCCCATTTCACAGCGAAAGCGCACATGGCTCAGATTTATCTCAGGAATAATCAGAAAAGAAGAGTGGGGACGAAATGAAGAAAAAATGATGAAAACAAACCTAGCTATGAGATCATCGCAATGCATGCCCCTGTTGTCCCGCTAGACAAAAGGAAAGGGACTATCTACACGTATAATAATGGAATAACTGTCTTGGGACCACTGTCTGTTGGATTCATGCGGTTCCGAGAACCGCAAAAAAAAAAAAAATATATATATATATATATATATATATATATACACACACACACACACACACACACACACACACACACACACACACACACACACACACACACACACACACACACACACACACACACACACACACACACACACACACACACACACACACACACACAGTGCCTACAGTCTGCACTGTCTCAAAATTTTTACCTTTTGCTGCCTTATTGGTCAGAAATTATATATGTATATTTAATTTATTTATGTTTCTTATTTATGAAGGCTTCAGTCACGGACGAAATAGTCCTCATTGAGGCCAAGCCTGAATAAAAGAACTGCATTGATAGAAAAGCAAGGAAAGAGAATAGTCTCAGAGTTTTTGAGGAAATAAAAAAAATCTGCATTTTGAAAAGGGGAAGGTCATAAGTGTTTGGGAAAACGTGAGAAGGTAAAGAGTTCCAGAGTTTGGCAGTCGAATGGAAGAAACAAACATCGTAATGGCCCACCCTTGAGTTGCCAATGGCCACACAATAATCATGTGATGTAGTGGCTTGTCGAATATTCTTTGGTCTCGCTAATGGTGGAGGTACACAAGCAGCAAGTTCTTGCGTGCAAAAACCAAAGTAATATCTGTAGAAAAGAGAAAGAGAGCCTACTATGTGGTGTAATCTGAGCGGGTCGAGTTTTGAAGTCACATTGGTAGAGTTGACATATCTTGGTTGGATAAGTGTCCACCCTCCTAAGTTAATACTTGGTGGAAGCACCTTTGACAGCAATTACCGCTGTGAGTCTGTTGGGATAGGTCTCTACCAACTTTGCACACCTTGATTGGGCAATATTTGACCATTCTTATATACAAAACTGTACAAGATCAGTCAAGTTGCATGGGGAGCGTTGATGGACAGCAATCTTCGTCATGCCAGAGATTTTCGATTGGATTTAGGGCGGGGCACTGACTGGGTCACTCGAGTACATTTATCTTTTTGTTCCTTAGCCACTCCAGTGCAGAAAGCTCACGTATGGACAAGACTGTGTGATGGCGGGTCGTTGTCATGCTGAAATATGAACTTCCGTCCCAATTTCAGCTTTCTCGCAGAGAGCAACAGGTTTTCCTCTCAGGTTTTTCTGTATTTTGCTCCATCCATTTTCCCTTCTTTCCTGACAAGTACCCCAGTCCCTGATGATGAGAAACATTCCCATAACCTGATGTTGCCACAACCATGCTTCACTGTAGGGATGGTGTTCTTTGGCTGATGTGCTGTGTTGAATTTGCACCAAACGTAGCGTTTTGCATTTAGGCCAAAAAGTTCCATCTTGGTTTTGTCAGATCACAAAACGTTTTGCCACAGGGCTTCAGAATCTCCAGAGTGGTTTGTTGCATATATCAAACTGGACTCAAGGTGGGCTTTTTTGAGTCATGGCTTCCTTCTTGCCACCCTCCCATACAGGCCAAACTTCTGGAGTGCTTGGGATATTGTTGTCACATGCACACAGTGACCAGTTTTTGCCATAACAGCATGTAGCTCTTTCAACATTGCCATTGGCCTCTTGGTGGCCTCTCTGATCAGTCCCCTCCTTACTTGGTCATCCAGTTTTGAGGGACGGCTTGATTGAGGTTGGATCTTCGTGATACCGTACGCGTTCCACCTCTTAATGATTGTTTTGACTGTGCTCCAAGGGATATTAAAGGCCTTTGAAATATTTTTATTCCCATACCCTGATCTGTACCTTTCCACAGCTTTATCCCAGAAGTCTTTTGAAAGCTCCTTGGTGCTCATGGTTGAGTCTTTGCTGTGAAATGCACCACCCAGCAGAGGAAACTTTCAAGAACAGCTGATTTTATTCTGAAATGATCTGAATCATCACAATTTAACACTGGTGGAGGCCAATTAACTTGGTGTGTGATTTTGAACGTGATTGGTTGCACCTGAGCTAATTTACAATTGCTATTATAAAGGGGGGGGGCGGGGGTGGACACTTATCCAACCAAGATCTTCAAGTTTTGTATTTTTAATTAATTTTCTCAAATTTGTAGAATTTGTTTTTCACTTGGAAGTTGTGGGTGACGATGTGTAAATAAAGGTGGAGAAAGTCTGATTTAATACAATTTAATTGGAGGCTATAAGGCAACAAAAGGTGAAAATTTGGAAAGGGGGTTGAGACTTCCTATAAGCACTGTATATACAGAGTCTAGTCTTGTGAAGTTCGAACATAAAATGGACATAGGACACAACAGAAAAACAAACAACAACAAGAGGACAAGGGGGGGGGCAGACAATAGCATAGTTGAGGGACAAAATAAAGAGAGAGACATTGAAGATGAGGGAAATGAGGACGATTAAGGAATGGGAGAGAACACAGGGGATGGACAAGATTGATACAGAAGCAAACCCTCAGGAAGGAAAAAACAGGAAAGTTGCAAAGAATTGGGCTTGGGGAGGGTTAACTGGGGTAGTAAAGATCATGGTTTTGAATGGAGGACGATCTGAGATTTTGGTGAACAGGTCTGAAAACCTGGAGGGAAGATCGAGATTGAAGATATTGTGGAGGTTCATTCTACGGTTGGAAGTAAAGAAGAACCCTGCAGAAACCTGGGGCGAGGGAAGGCACATAAGGAACAGAGGGTGCAAGACCAGAAAAGAAATGGTAGAAGACAAAGAGACTTTGAAAATAATTTTTAATATAACAAGCTCAAATGAGCTAAGATCCTCATCCTCTTAATGATGACGTCATAAAAATTGAATATGACGTAATTGTGATATATCAGGTTTGCGATAAATTATCTGTGCGAATGCCCGGCTTGATTCCTGCAAACAAAATTCAAACAGCTTGCCTAGTTTCGGAAATAATGGTATAGGCGATTTCCATGAGGGGCGATATTATGACGTCAACTTTTTTTCTAGGAAGAATTTTCAAAATTGGAGATGGTTACTGCCTGCGCGTGGGCTTTCTGCATATACATGGCAAGTTTCACGAAGATCCGATGAAAACTCTGGGTTGTGAAACAAAAAATGTCAAAAAAAATTTATGACGTCATAGTGATGTATCATATGTAAGCCTGGTGTTGGCGCAGTGGTTAGGGCAGCGGCTTGGGATCCAAAAGGTCCTGAGTTCAAGCCCCGTTGGGCCACTGAATTAATACACCAGGGGGTTGACTCAGCCTGTCATCCTTCCGAGGTCGGCGAAATGAGTACCAGTGGACTGGGCCGGTGTATACCCCGGTTAAAATAGGTGTACCATTTCCCTGTGTCGTAAGAGGCGACCAGGGTTGCGTCAGGAAGGGCATCCGGCGTAAAACATGTGCCAAATCACAATGCGGATCATAACGGATGATCCGCTGTGGCGACCCCTAACGGGAGCAGCCGAAAGAAGAAGAAGAAGAAGAAGAAGAAGTGACGTATCATATGTGTGGTAATTCATCTCTGCTAATGACCTATTCGATTCCCGCAAACAGAATTTAAAAAGCTTGCCTAGTTTCGGAGATCATTTTTTAGGCGATTTCCATTAGCGGAGATATTTTGACGTCATAACTTTTTTTTCTCGGAGGAATTTTCAAAATCGGAGATGGTTTGTGTCTGCGCAGGGTATTTTTACATATATACGCCAAGTTTCAGGAAGTTTCGATGAAAACTGTAGGCTGTGAAACAAAAAAAGTCCACAAGAAGAAGATGAAGAACAATAACGTGAGTAAGACATAGAGATCCTCCACGAGGATCTATAAACAGACAGAGTTTTGTAAAGCATTAGTTGAGGAACAAAGTCTTCTCTCCCTTTCAAGCTACTACCCCTCCTTCATTCTACGGGTCTGAAAAATTATGCATCTGGAATCAATTTTTGATTTGAATCAAGGTAAAGGGAGACCTTCAAATATATAAACAAGGAACACACATCATACCTTATTATCTGCTGTCCATAATGATCGAATAACCTCTTGTAAGGTAGTTTGTGTTGTCACTGTTGCATGACATTTGAGAACATCAAAAATTCTGCCATTTTTTTCAATGCTTGATACGGAGCAGCTTCGCCACGGAGTGAAGGACAGAAATATGGCAAATGGTTAATCGAATCTGAGTGAAATATTTGTCAATTACACAACATTTTTTTTAAGTTTTGGTGAATTTTGAATGCTTTTTGTGCTTTGTCTTTCCAGCGAAACAAATGGAACTGGTTTCTTGTTCCAACTGTTCCCAGTTGTTCCACTCAGAAGTTGACAATCGTCACATGACACAAACTGTTGGTCAAGAAACTGATGCGTTTGACATCGTGTCTTACAACCCCAGTTGCAAAAGCTGCACCGAGACCCTCAAAAATATCAAACGAAGTGAGAGACCACACAAGTGTTCTGTTTGTGCGAAGGATTTTGTTTCTTTATTGTGTTTTCATGAACATCAAAGAATACACACTGGAGAGAAGCAAATGGAGATAACCACCAAAGAGAAGCCCTATAAATGTTCTGTGTGTCTCAAGGCTTTTAGTGTTTCGCAAACTTTGAAGTATCATCAAAGAATACACCGCGGAGAAAAGCCGTACAAGTGTTCTGTGTGCAGCAAGGATTTTGTTTTTTCTTCACACTTGCTTCAACATCAAAGAATACACACGGGAGAGAAGCCACACAAGTGTTCAGTGTGTCTTAAGGCCTTTGGTCAGAGAGGAACATTAATAAATCATCAAAGAATCCACACGGGAGAGAAGCCCCACAAGTGTTCGGTGTGTTTTGAAGCCTTTCGTCAATTAATTTCCTTAAAAATTCATCAAACAACACACACGGGAGAACAGCCATACAAGTGTTCTGTTTGTAACAAGAATCTTTCTTCTTCCTCACATTTGTATCGACATCGAAAAATACACAGCGGAGAAAAGCCGTTCAAGTGCTCCGTGTGCAGCAAGGATTTTGATTCTACATCACATTTGCATCAACATCAAAAAATACACACGGGGGAGAAGCCCTACAAGTGTTCTGTGTGTGTTAAAGCATTTCTTCATCGAGGAACATTAATAAATCATCAAAGAATCCACACAGGAGAGAAGCCCTACAAGTGTTCTGTATGTTTTGAAGCCTTTGGTCAATCACTTTACCTGAAAGTTCATCAAAGAACACATACAGGAGAACACCCACACAAGTGTTCTATTTGCGACAAGGATTTTATTTCTTCGTCATGTTTGTATCGACATCAAAAAATACACACAGGAGAGAAGCCGTACAAGTGTTCTGTGTGTCCCAAGACCTTCGGTCTTTTGTGTAATTTGAAGAACCATCAAGGAATACATACGGGAGCAAAGCCCTACAAGTGTTCGGTGTGTCCCAAGACCTTTCGTCTTTCGCAAACAATGAAGATTCATGAAACAACACACACAAGAGAGAAGCCATACAAGTGCAATGCTTGCAGCAAGGTTTTCGGTCATTCCTCACACTTGTATCGACATCAGAAAATACACAGCAGAAGAAATCCGTACAAGTGTTGTGTTTGCAACAAGGAATTTATTTATTCCTCATCAATGAAAAGACATGAAAGAATTCACACAAAAGAGAAGATATCATCCTCAACATGAGACAGGTTTTCACACCGAAGGAAAAACCCGAAGCAGTAACGCCCGACCCCAAAACCGTCACAAGCAAAGCCGCAAATGAACAGAATGAGTTTAAAAGAAGTGAGCTCATCTATAGAGGAAACAATCCTCTCCAGCAAAGTGTATTACACGCACAATGGCTTGGGGATATACAGAAGAGGACAACGTTTCCAGGAGCAATTGAAAAAAACTCAAATGTATCTTCAAAATCTGATAAATTTTCACTTAAAAAGATCACTACGGTCAAAGAAACCCACAAATGTGAATCCGATATCAGAACAAAGGAAATAACTGGTGAAATCAGACAACCAGCAACTTAAGACCAAAGAGAAAGACCCATCAACATAATTGAGAAAAAATAAGTAAAATTGGTTAAAAATGGATGTTGCTGAAGGCCTGGGCACGTGTCAGACATAAATGCTGAAAATGAGACACTGCAACACGTAGATATAACAATTTGGAAAACCCTGAGAGTATAAAAAACGACATTGGGAGATATATAATTTATTGTTTGACATTCCCACTTTATGCCTGGTGTTGGCTTAATGGTTACGGTGGTGAGCTTGGAATCCTAGGATCCTGAGTTCAAATCTCACTCAGCTGTTGAATTAATACCAGGTGGGGTTAACTCTGCCTGTCATCCTTCTGAGGTTGGCAAAATTAGTGCCAGCTTGCTGGTATTCTGTGTCGGAGTGGCGACCTGTCCAGGATTGTGTCCAATAGCCAAGGAGACTGCTTAGGCAGCACCAACGCTCTGCACAGAGTATGGTCCCAATGGATGGATGGATTCCTACAGTCCATATATTAAAAAAAAAAGATGTCCTCAACAGACTATGATGAGTGTGCACAACTGATGGACGGCCAGAAGACATGCGAACTCGACAGCAGCTGGAGTCACGCTCCTTTCGAAGAGCCGAAGACCATGAAGTTCCGACTGTGGTGAGGAGTGAGTCCGTGCATCAAGGTTGAATTCAGAGTACGGCTCGTCACCGAAATTCCAACGGCAGTGCTTCATGACAGCCGAGTGAAACCTTGCAAACTCATCCCCAGAGGAAGAGTATGTTTCGCCAGCTAACTCCCACCGGTCAACAAAAGCCGAGGTCGAGAGAATGAAAGTAAGTGCAGCGGATGCGAGTGTTGAGCACGACAAGGATGGGCCCCCCGTGAGTGGAGAAAAGGAGGAAAAGGAGGATGATCATGAGCAGGACTATTTTTGGGGGGATTTATTTTCTTGCCAACCGGTTTATAAATGCTTTGCCACAGGGTTTCTTTTTCTCCGCAAACTTAAATATTTTTCATCAACACTGGAAATACTCATTTACTTGATCAATCGATTCATTCCACAACAATGGTTTCAATGCTTTTCTTTCACACAAAAGCAGTCACAAACAGTGGAATTTTACCTTCCATTTGTTCAATCCAAACTGACAAAAATCATCACAAATGTACCAGAATCATTTCCTCCAGACATTCATCAATTTTAAAAGTTGTTTCGTGTCCTCCTTTCTTTTCCACATCCCCCTCGTTTTACAGCCAGCAGTGAAGTCCACGTTTTTCTGTCTGGGATCCTTTAATTGCAATCTTCATGAAAGGGGAACCCAAACATTTTTGGGTTTTTTTTTTTAACATTTCACTATATAATCGTTTTGAACTGTGGAAATTCCTGCTGTGTGACGAGGTTTGTGACACCTGACGACTCAGGGTAATGATCATTGAATGTGCTTGATTTCTTCGACAACAAAATGGGATCGACATTTTAACGCTATAACACTGGGTTGAAGATGGTTGAAAATGCTTTGAACACATCTTGATTGTTTTTGTTTTTCTTGTTTTTGACCATGTTGTCCATAAATGTTTTGTAACAGTTTTCTGCCTCATTTCCCTTTTTCTACGACTCGTCGATGAAGCACCCATCCATCCTCACTGTGGCAAGTTCCACATTTCTTGGCAACATTTGTTCCAACTAGTGGAGTGGAGTAACTTCTTTAAGGCAGTGACACATCCTTCAATCTGTTTGTTTATTATTTACAGTCAAGATTTTCTCTTTGAAAGGTCTTTGACCTGGGATAAATAGGTAGATGAGAGGGGGCTTTGTTACATTTCAAATTATTTCTGTTGGGGACCGCAGTGCGGCCGGGGCTCTCACAAGAGGGTATTCCGGTCGTAGAAGGAGAGGGCAGAATGAGTAAGGCTACATGCAATCAAAACAAGTAAGTGTGTGTGTGTGTGTGTGTGTGTGTGTGTGTGTGTGTGTGTGTGTGTGTGTGTGTGTGTGTGTGTGTGTGTCTGTTTGTCTCCATAACTCCAAAACCATGAAACCTAGCAGCCTAAAATTTTGCAGACATACTAAGGGAACTCCAAGGCAGTGTATGATTGAAAATTGTGTGTTTGGGTTAAATTAAAAACACCCCTTTTGAAGATAGTTAACACACTTTTAAAATTATCCTTCAGCAAGGCATCATCCTTGGTCGGTTCTCTGTCACCTTGGTGGAGTCTTAATTCGCCATTTTGTTTGGCCTCTTCAAACATCCCTTGCTTTGGAAACACAATTGACCGTCACGGACTAATTAACGTCTATAATCAAAATATTATATCTGATTTGAGAATCAGATCTCGTGAACTTAATAAGTGTCGAAATCTGGAGCGAAATTTTTTAAAATGACCAATTTTTATAACTCAGTGTATTTATTGAAGAAAAAGCATTCAACTTAACTTTTTCTACTGTTCACACGATTATATTGAGTGAACAAAAGATTAAGGAATGTGCAGAAAGTGGAACTCCATTGAGCGCCATGCCATGCTCTCGACCCTGCTTTAACATGCCAGAGCAATACAGTCCACAGGGGTCCTTTTTTTGGCAATTACGTACGCAATTTTCACTGTTTTGTGCAATCTGCTTTCATTACTGCATATATAACCCCCCCCCCCCCCGTGGATGTCTTGGAACCCTCCGTCAGGCAAAGAACTTTGTCTCCCAAGGGACACTGGATATCATTGACCAGTCGCAGGGCCAGGTTTATTGGAAGGGCTGAGCTGTTCAGGGAGTTGAAGCATAAAACTATACGTGCGCTGAGGGCGGACAAGGAGGCCTTTGGGTGAATAAGCTGTAAAAGGGAAGAGCATCATCCGTGGTCATGTGAATCTCATCCTTCTTACAAAATAATTTGTGTAATGCATTCCTGCTAACCCGTTCCTTGGTGTACTGCAGTTAGAGCAGAGGGTGCTGGGCACTTGACAGAGGAGACCAAAGTGAAGGTCCGCTGGGCCGGTTACTTTGAGTGTCTGTCCGAGGTTGACCCACCAGCTATTGATTTGGACATCAGAGATGTGACAATTCTGATTGCTGACCCTCCAATCAACTGTGAATCACCTCCGTTTGTGGAAACATGGGCTGTGGTGAACCGGTTGAGAGGGGATATAGCTCCTATGATCTCTGGCATCCATGCTGAACTTCTCAAGGTGTAAAAATGCTGCACTCATGTCATTACATGCAGTTCTGTTATCTGTGTGGAACACAGGCATCATCACAACTGACTGGAAGAAGGGCCTTCTTGTCCCTCTCTGAAAAGAGAAGGGTGATGTCCAAGACTGCAACAGCTACTGAGGGGTGATGCTGCTCTCAGTGCTGGGAAAACTCTTTGCTCAGCCAATTCTTGACAGGGTTCACCACCATCTGCTTGCATACCAGTGCCCACAGCAGTTGGTCTTTACACCAAAGAGGGCAACAATTGACTATCCTTGTAGCAGGAGTGTGTACTGGCCCCCACACTTTTGAGCGCTTGTATCGACTGGATCTTGGGGAGGATGAGTCGGAGATCAAGCTGCGGTGCATCGTTTGGGAATGTCAAGACGTGATTGGGTTTTCGTGTCACAAGACTGTGTCACGTGATTGGGTTTTCGTATATCATGCCTCGCCCGCTAGGGGTGGGAAGAGTGTGCTTCTGGTCGCGCAATAAAGCGGAGTAGATGCTGGCCCGCGTGCTTCTTGCGTCCCACCGCACCTGGTACACTCTAGTTGGCTGACGAGGATGGTTGAATACGGACTTATGCCCGTTTTCGACGGGGACGACTTCGAATTGTTTTCGGAGCAATTGGAATGCTATTTCCACGCGAACGATGTGGTCGATGAGAGCAAGCAGAAGTCGATCTTGCTCGCTTCGCTTTTGCCGGTGCATTATCGGCTGCTGGATGATTTAGTGGCACCGAACAGGCCCCGGGATGACGGGCTGGCGTTTCGGGACATTGTGGAGAAAATGAAAGCACACATGGCGCCGGAGAAGTCATTGCAGCTCGCTCGATTCCAGTTCGATCGCCTCTCGAAAGGGGCAGAGGAACGCGTCGCTGAGTTCGTGGCGCGGATTAAGCGTGCTTCCGTGGCCTGCAAGTTCACGGCGGGGGAGCGGCCAGCTCGGCTCAGAGATCGTTTTATTGCTGGTTTACAAGATGCGAAAATGGTTTCAGCAGTTTTACGGCTGAAGGATGAAGCCATTACATTCGACTCGGCGGTCAGCACGGCTACAGCGGTCGAGCAGACTCGCGGGGATGTTCGAGCCATCACCGGCCACGCGGGGTCGCGAGCACCCCGGGACGCGCGCACGACCTTCGATGCGGGTCGGACGTCGCCACGCGGGCGCGCGTGCGGCGGGGTGACCCCGCGGACATGCTTGGGATGTGGAGGTCGACACCTGCGCCGTGCTTGCCCGTGTAAAAGCAACGTGTGTTTGAATTGTCACAAGGTGGGTCATTTGGCGCGTGTGTGCCGTGGGGCGTCGGCCACCGTTAAAGTCGTGGACGGCGATGTGTGAGGCGACTCGGGGCGGAACCAGCGGCCGTTGTTGAGCCTGTTTTCAATTGGCCCGGCGACAGCGCGCCCGATGACGGTGGAAGTCGAAGTGAACGAAACGCCAAACACGTTCCAGGTCGATACGGGAGCAGCGGTGTCGCTCATCGGCGAACAGACCGCGCGTAGACTCAACGGCTTGAAGCTTATCAGGTCAAACCTCACGCTGTTCACATACACCCGTGAGAAGATAACGCCAGTCGGGATGGCAGACGTGTCTGTGCGGTACCAAGGCCAGGTTGCCACGCTTCGGGTGTACGTCGTACGGGGGAGGGGGCCGTCTCTCCTCGGCCGAGATTGGATGACCCGCATCAGGCTAGACTGGGCCGCAGTTCACCTTGTGCAACCCGTGCCGAGCCAGTGGGAGGATCAGTTGGAGGAGTTTCTTCAAAGACATCAAGGGTTGTTTAGCGACGACCTTGGAAAACTCAAGGGCATGGAGGCAAAACTCTTCTTGAAGGAGGGGGTGGTTCCTCGGTTTTGTAAACCACGTCCGGTGCCGTATGCCCTGCGGGACAAGGTCAAGGGTGAACTGGATAGGCTGGAGGCCTGTGGAGTGATCGAACGGGTGTCATGCTCGGATTGGGCCACCCCGGTTGTCACGGTGCTGAAACGGAATGGAGACGTCCGATTGTGCGGGGACTTCAAATCCACGGTTAACCCGGGGCTCAGCGTGGAGCAATATCCACTGCCGTCAATCGATGAGATATATGCGCGATTGGCGGGGAGCCAATACTTCACGAAGCTAGACCTGCGTGATGCATATTTTCACCTGCCGATGGATCCCGGAAGTAGCGAGCTTTTAACAATCAACACGTGTCAAGGACTCTATCGATATACCCGACTCTGTTTTGGGATTGCTTCGGCCCCAGCTTTGTGGCAGAAACCCATGGATCAGGTTTGCATTGGCCTGCCCGCTCAGACCTACCTGGATGATGTGCTCATTGCGGGGAAAACGGCGGATGAGCATCTTGCGAACATTGCCCGAGTGCTGACAAAGCTAGAAGCGTGCGGCCTGCGCTTAAACAGGGACAAGTGCGCGTTCTTCAAGCAGCGCTTGGAATACCTCGGGCACATCATCACGCCGGAGGGGCTGTTGATAGGTCCTCGGAAGGTGGAGGCGATTCAGCGCATGCCACCGCCTCGCGACAAGACGCAGCTGCGCTCGTTCATTGGTATGGCCCAGTATTACCAAAGGTTCGTGCGCGGGCTCAGCTCACAACTTGCGCCATTAACGCGGTTGCTCAAGAAGGACGAGCGCTGGGCTTGGGGGCCTGCACACCAGGCGTCGTTCGACCGCGTCAAGCGGCTGCTCACAGAGGATACGGTCCTCGTGCACTACGAGCCTGCGCGTCCGCTCCTATTGGCATGCGACAGCTCTGCATATGGCATCGGGGCAGTGCTCTCCCACAGGATGGACGATGGTTCCGAGCGGCCTGTTTGTTTTGCATCCCGGACCCTGTCCACAGCAGAGCGCGGATATGCCCAGATTGAGCGTGAGGCTCTCAGCCTCGTCTGGGGTGTGCGGAGGTTTCATCAATATCTGCTGGGGCGGCATTTCACTTTGCAGACGGATCACAAACCACTTCAATTCATCCTGAGACCCGAACACGGGGTGCCGGTGGTAGCAGCCGCGTGAATACAGCGGTGGTGTCTGTTTCTGGGTGCTTACGATTATGATATTCAGTTCCGAAGCACCGAGAAGCATGCTAACTGCGACGGGCTCTCATGCTTGCCGTGTGCGGAGGGTCCAGCTGCGTCTGAGTTGGGCGACCGGGTCGATGTGTTCGCGCTGGACCAGGTCCAAAGCGGGCCGGTCACGGCCAGGCAGGTCGCGGTGGAATCGGCTCGTGATCCGGTGCTTGCCCGTGTCGTCCAGGCGATTTCTACAGGGAATTGGAGCGATCTGCCTTCGACACCGGCATTTCAACCTTTCACGTCACGCGCAGCGGAGCTGTCGTTGGTCCAACGGTGCGTAATGTGGGGAATGAGGACCGTGATTCCACCGAGGTTCAGGCAGCGGTGTTTGAAAGAACTGCATGTCAGTCACCTTGGCATCGTGAAGACCAAGAGTCTTGCTCGTAGCCTGTTGTGGTGGCCGGGGTTGGACAAAGACATTGAGCAGTTGGTTAAGCTTTGCGCCACGTGCCAGACAGATGCGGATAACCCGCGTCGAGCTTCGGGTCTCTGGCCTGTGCCAGACCGAGCTTGGCAGAGGGTCCATGTAGATTTTGCGGGACCGGTTAATGGCAAGATGTTGTTGATTGTGATTGATGCATTCTCTAAATGGCCGGAGGTTGTAGTAATGCAGCATACATCAGCAAACATTACAGTAGAGAAGCTGCGGACGATCTTTGCTAACAAAGGGTTGCCGGAGATCCTGGTCTCTGATAATGGTCCGCAGTTCATCGCGGGTGTATTTGATGAGTTTATGCGCCAGAATGGTATTCGACATCTAAGGTCCGCACCGTATCACCCTGAGACGAATGGCCAAGCTGAGTCGTTTGTCAAGATGTTGAAGCGGGCTTTGCGCAGGGGGGGTGTTGCACCTGTGCAGACGGTGGTCGATGTCCTTTTGCTCCATTACAGGAACGCAGTTCATCCTGTCACGGGTGATTCGCCTGCCATTCGTCTCTATGCACGGGCTTTGCGGTCCAGGCTGGATTTGCTGCGACCTGGAGGGTCGGGGAGTGGGGCGATGTCGCGTCCGATGCGGCTGCGCAGCTTCGAGGTGGGGCAGCGGGTAATGGTGCGCGATTATTTCCACGGTTCCAAATGGGTGCCCGCGGTGGTCTCTGTGGTGTTGGGGCCGGCGAATTGCATGGTGCGGACTGATGGTGGGGATGTGTGGAAGCGGCACGTGGACCAAATGCATGATCGCTGTTCAGCGTCACCCCCCCCCCCACACCTCCCCGAGCCGAACGATGCGGGACCCCCACCGGTAGTATCGCCGGCACCTGACGTTGTATCGCCGGGGCTGGCTGGGCCGGCGCCAAGGGGGGCTTCGCCTGATGCCATCCTACCCGGGGACGTCGAGCAGGCTGTGCAGTCGGGGGTAGCTGGTGTTGCGGAAAGTGCGAGTCCGGCGAGGGTGTCACCTCGACCGAGCCGGGAGGCGTCTGAGCCTGGGCTGTCTGGTGGCGCTGCCCGTCCGAGGCGGGTCAGGGTGCAGCCGTGGTACTTGGAGGATTATGAGTGTTGATGGGTTTCCGATGGTCATGTTGTGATTATCCGTTCATTATGTGACGGGTCATTTTACGAGGGGAGGAGTGTGCTGTGTCACGTGATTGGGTTTTCGTATATCATGCCTCGCCCGCTAGGGGTGGGAAGAGTGTGCTTCTGGTCGTGCAATAAAGCGGAGTAGATGCTGGCCTGCGTGCTTCTTGCGTCCCACCGCACCTGGTACACTGTAGTGGAGCGAGGTGGAGCGTCCGGTGTTTCTGGGTTCTTCAGGTATTTGGTATTATCCACAGTTCGGTTTTCTTTTCGATTTGTCATTGGTGGGTAAGGGTCAAAGTTTGCTCCTGGTGATCCCTATGGAGGGTGGAGTGGGAGACGACGACCGGGCGTGTCCTCCACAATGGATTAGATCTTCTCGAGGGTCGGGCACTGATAGTGGGGCAGATAACAGCAATTTTTGGGAGGAATCGTGCAAATGATGATACAAGCAGTGCAAATGATATTTCAAGATGGCGGCCATTTTTTTCAAGATGGCCGCCAAGTTAGCCTCCCGAAGTTGACTTTTTGCTTAGAAGTATTTGTAGTTGTCCGATTTGCATGATCTCGGTGTGGACTCCTATGTTTTCAAGCCTGCTGGAGTGGATTTTCCTGTTTTTAAAGCCCCCTGACACACTTTTTCTGATTTTGCACCACTTTAATGATTGTCATATGAAGCTAAGGCCTTTCTGCAACTGGGCCCTGGCTAGTAAATGTTCAAAGTTATGCATACCATGCGAATGTTCCTCCAGCTGCTACTGTCCACATATGCAGCTGCAGAGTGCTGTGCAGGGGAGCCCTGACTGAAAGCACTTGCATCTCCGGTTGCAACCTTTCTTACAGGAACACTTGGTCACTTCCTGACATCTGACTGCAATAGGGGTAGTGTTGTCCAACATATCTGCTGCGTCTCTCCTTTCTGTGTCCATCTCCATTCAGCGGGACTGCTTGTGTCTGGACTGGAGATGGTTGCCTGGCCCCAGATGATCCCAGCCTGATAGGCCGCATGCTTTGCATGTTCTCTGAGGGCTGCCTGTGTTGGTGGAATTGAGTTGTACGGCCTCTGCTTGCGGGAAAAGAGATCCAGTCTTGCTCCGTCCACACCAGTGGCTACGCTTGATCTGTCATACATGAGGACAACGATTCTCTCCAGCCTCTGCAGGTCAAGATCACGAATCAATGTTGGATGCTGGCTGAGATTGGGGAATGTTTCAGAAACATTATCAAAGACGTTCCAAGTCTGCCATGCAGTTTTCTTTCCTTTACCGCGGAAGGCAGACACGACGTCACATCCAGTGAACGCATGGAAGTATGGGATCTCTCGAGCTTTCTCAGGCCCTATTGCAGAAACTACCTCATGGACTGGAATCCATCATGCCTTGGCTCCTTGGCCAAAGGCAATCCACATGTTCTCAAGACCTAGTTCCTGTAAGGATGGCAGTACAGATATTGCTATGACTAGTACGTCCATGTCATTAGTCTCGTCTTATTATCCCAGCAGCTTTCGCTAGATGGATCGCTTCACCGTACTTGGATGCTTGTGTGAGGATTGAGCCTACATCATTCTCAAAAGCCAGCAAAACATCTCGTCCTTGGCGATGAGCTTGCAGCTTGGGGATGTGAAAAAGCAGCTGGTCCTGAAGTCGAGTAGGATGAACATCAGGCGATTCAACACCAAGCTGCTCCAGCCGCTGCTTGTAAAGCATGGTTATATCAGCAAGCATGAAAATGGGCAGATTTGTACTATCACTGGCAGTTTTCATCTCACTAATGTCGGTGACCAGTTCGAAGAAAGCAATTGGATATGCTTCCTTCCAGTGCTCCTGTGCTTTCTCTTGCTCCTGCGCCTTCAGGTTGTCTCGTTCTCGGTTATACAGTACCACCAAGCAGGCAGGGTGATATTTAAGTTCTTGTGCTACGACATCTCCTACATTCAGTTTGGCAAGGAGTTTTCTATCACTGAGTGTTTTTTCACATTTGTTTATTCTCTTATTCAATTTCATTGTCATTGCTTCTCTAAGCTCACCCCCTTGGGTTTCGCAAAGAAAACATTCTTGTGTTTTAGGTTGTTGTGGAAGTTATTGTCTAACGTTTTATTTGGTCCTATATTTACTTTTAATTAACCTTTTAACCGACTCGATGCAAATCCTGTATTTTAAAATCAAAGACACCGATCAATTCACTTGCCACAACGTGAAAGTACATCACATCAGAGTTCTATTTTAACTTGGTAGCCAAGGAGTACAACCCTCTGTGGTGGTATACATCCACACGTGCTTGGAGTGCAACCCACTGAGATGGTATACATCCTTGCGTGCTTGCACTAAAACAAGATTACAATTTCTGGTATTTATATGCTTTTCATGGGAGAGTGGTGGGGGTTGTTAAGCCTTAAACAAAGAACTCTAAAATGCATTATGTGTCTTATAGGTGAAAAGCAAATGATGTAATCATAACAAATTTGGTATTATCAGAAAGGTCACTTTGTTCCATAGCAAGACAATCCTTTTATCAACATTTAGGGCAAAAGTCTCTTGGCTAAAGGGAAGGAACACTGACAGCCAATTCGACTTGCAGCATAAATATTAAATTTATAAAAAACCAGCACGATTACAATTTAGAGTACGTTAATATAATTATTTTATTCCACAAACTTCTTGGACCTTTCGTGGGATCTTACTTCTACTGCCCTCATCACTCGCACCTGCAGGGATTGATCTTTTTTTCAGCTCTGTGTAACTTTGTGTTAAATAGAAGCCTGCAACTCTCATGATATCATGCCTTGTTTTGTCTCAAGGTTTCCTCTATTCCACCACCTTCGTCAAGTCTTGCAGGGTCTAGCTTGATTGGTAGTGCATTGAGTGAGTGAAACAGAGGAATATTCCTTGCCAAGTTCATATACCCATCATCTCCTCTTTTGGCAGGATTGACCTGGGGGGACTTTAGATCTTCTTTCTTAACCTCCTGACATATGCAGCACTTGGTCCAGACAATATTCCATGATTTACCAGTGGAATTCACGTCCATGGCCAGTATGACGTTCAGGGTCGAGGGTTTATCCTTTTACCACCCTGTACATGTATAATGGACACTTTCCTGTATGAGATACAACTAGGTTTATGCATCTGCCCTACACCTAGTCCGATCGTTCATCCAGTGTCATAAGTCCCGTGCGATCTGTACACCCTCCAGATAACTAAAACCCCATTATCCTTGGCTCTGCTCTCCCGCGCTGGCACGTCCTGTCGATTCAGCTGCGGCTGCCTAACTGATCTGGGGTTGATTAGGCAACATTTGGGACACTAGTAAGTTGTTCCAGTATGATGCCAACATACAATTCCTACTTAGCTGACACTGAACCCCATGCTGAGTTTCACAGCAGTGATGTCACCAATGTGCCTTGGTAGTGCCTGACAATCACTCCTTCAAGAAATTCTCACTTGGTGATTCAATCAGCACATCTGTTTTATCAACTTCGTGCACTTCGAAAATTTGGAGTTAGATGTACTCCATCACACGCAGAGACCTTCTGTGTGCTACCCTCATCTAGTTTAGCCCGCGAGCCAATGCGGTTTACCAGGGTGTGGCCGATGCCGTGCACTAGCAACTTCTTGGAGCCATAGATGAGAGTTGGGCCAGTGATGAGGGCCAGTGCCAGTATTCCATCCAAGGGATGTGGCTGACTGCTGAAACAAAGGTACTACCTCTAACACTACACCCCTACACCCCATGCATAAGTAGCTACTACTACATACATGTTAAGTCTTGCAAACATATGAAAATCAGAAAAAGTGTGTCCAGGGGCTTTAAAAACAAGAAAATCCACTCCAGCAGGCTTGAAAACATAGGTATCCACACTTAGATCATGCAAATCGGACAACTACAAATACTTCTTTAGAAGTATTTTTGAAGTATCTAGAAAATTCTAGAAGTATTTAGAATTTTGCTTAGAAGCAAAAAGTCAACTTCGGGAGGCTAACTTGGCGGCAATCTTGAAAAATGGCCGCCATCTTGGATTTTCAAATGGCCAATTGGGCAGATTTGATCAGAAAGCCCTGCAGAACAGAAATGCCAAATTTGATGCTTCGTATCGTTTGTACGATTTTTCTACTATCTACTAAACTACGAAGAGGGTTTAGCCTGTGGAAGAAAGCAGTGATGAGTCTGAGGGGTGTAAAGGGGTTAAGGGTCAAGAAGAGCTGGACGATAAATTCCCAATAATGATCTCGTCTTTGGAAGGACCCAAGCCATCGATTTTCAGCAACCGGTTAAAATTGGCAACTTTAATTGGGAAAGAATTTGATGATGTCCATCATGGTGAAAAGCTTAGATCAGGGGACCTACTGATCCAGTGTAAATCGGTGGGCCAGCGGGGAAAAATTCTGGAGTGTCTCTCTCCGGTGGTTTCCGAATCTCTGCTCTCATCCCCACGTCATTAAGGGAATACCGGGGAGTAATTTATGGGATAGACCTTGACATTAATATGGATGATATCAAGAGCCATATGGGAGCATGTGACACCCGTCGTCTCACTACGATCAGGGATGGGGGTTAAAGTGGACACCACATCTGTGATGCTGTTCTTCTCCAACCCTGTTCTTCCTCCAAAAGTGTATTTGGGCGACAAAACTTTTCCTGTTCGGGAGGACATCCCTACCCCCCTAAAGATGTTACAAATGCTAAAAGTTCGGTCATACTGCACCATCCGGTAGGGGAAAACAACACTGCAGCAAGTGTGATGGAGAACACGAGTACGATAGCTGAAGGAGTGTTAAAATGTGTTGTGCCAATTGTGGTGGCAACCATCGTGCAGCCTCCAGAGGTTGTTTGGAATTCCAAAGAGCGGCTAAGATACAAGTCAAAACTACTGGGAAGTTATTTCATGCGGAGGTGGTCCTCAAGGTCTCCAACATAGTGTTGCCAATGAAGGAAGTCAATCTGATAACTAAAACTACTGCCCTGACAAAAATAGACAAGTTCAGTTGGTTGTCAGACCGAGTCCATGGACCAGGAATGCCAAACCGAGCATACAAGTGGCATGGCGGTTTCAAACATTTCCAGATTGGGTTTATTGGTTTCATTACTGAGGTGGTCAATTGTACAGCTCTTGTGAAAAGGAGATCGGAGATTAACATAATCTCTTCCGCAGCCTGTAAACATTTGGGATGGGAGGGCATTTCCTCCAAGGATATCAATAAGATATTTAATAACAAGACAAGTGATGAAAAAGAGACAGAGACATCGAGACCAACCAGTTTTGATGCCAAACAATCTCAGGACTCGATGGATTAATGTTAATCATCCAATGGAATGCTAAAAGTCGAGTGGCCCATGAATCTGAATTTAAATTTTTCAGCTTCGATTTGGTAACAAAACCAGATATACTATATGTTTGCAAGAAACATGGCTGAAGAAACATAACCGATTCTATATTCCGGGGTATACCCTTGTACGTCGGGATAGAGCAAGTGGGAATGGGGGTGGCTGTGTGATTCTTGTCAAATTTGGTATTCCCTTCTCGGTAATGGAAAGCATTGCAGAATTGAAGTGTTACCTTATCAAGATCCATGGCTCAAGGGGAATAGTGTCCATTATAAATTTCTACAATCCCTGTCAACCGTTGGTGCACAAGAGGCTCCAGGAGGCTTTTAGAAGGGGGGATGGGGTGGTCCTTGTATGTGGGGATTTCAACAGTGATAACATTCTTTGGAGCTCGAAAACCACGGAAAGAAATGGTGCATGTATCGAGGGTTTGATTGATGAATTTGATATGGTGGTTTTGAATGATGGAACGGGAACATGTATGAATCCGTCTGCAGGGAAGATGTCCCCTCTGGATCTAACTCTCATTTCATCAATTGAAGCAGCGAGATGTGATCAGAAGATCCATGACGACAACTTGGGTAGTGATCACAAATTTTAAATGACAAAGAGATCCCGAGGACTCTCAAGGACCGGCTTCTTGGAACTTTTCCAAGGCGGATTGGGGTCTTTTCTCATGTTGATGTTCCAATGAAGTGAAGGAAGGGATTGTCAATTGCGATATTAACAGCCTCAACAGGAATATTATCCTAACTACACTACCGGGAGTGTTAAGGCTGATGAACCAGAAGCACCCTCAACTCTGTAAGCTGGTACTAAAATTCCTGAAGGAGTGTGGGAAATCCATTTGAATTTCCTTCCACTCAATGGGCTAATAAACAATTCCGATCGCGTTCAGGTGCGTGGCGTGTTTCGAGTCTACCGGCTCTGAAAGCACCATTAAAATTAAAATAAACCAATGTCACCCGCAGGGTGACCCATATCTTGCCAAAAGGTGACCACGTGTGACTTCTTTAAGGTCACACTGAGGTGAACAGAGCTGCTATCCACCAGGAGCGACTCCTTGAGGAATATCTGCCTACGACAGATTCTAATGAGAATCGTTCTACAGAGTAACCATGAAAAATATGCGTTTGCCTCATAACGTCACCAAATGATGTCATAATGTCTCAAGCTTGACATATCTAGAAAGTACTCATCGAGGTGTTCAATTTGAGGTACTACACGATATGGTTCCTAAAACTTGAAAATTTGACCTTGGGGTCAAATATGTTTGACCTGAGGCGCTAACCATGAAGGTCAAGGCCAATCACCACCAAAAATTAATCAGCTGAGCGCCAGACCATGAACTATATTCCCATGAAGCTTGAAGACGATCCGATCAAAATTACTCAAAAAATAAGGGTTTCGTTGACTCCCCCTGATTTGCGACAAAGTGACCTTGACCTTTGACCTTGACCTTCAAAATTTTGTGCGCTGAAAGGGACCTCTATAGGCCTCTGATATGCGAAGTTACAAAAATTTCCAATGATAACTGTGCTCTGCAGAGTCATTTATACGTGATTACAGACCAAAAAAAAAAAAAAAAAAACATATGAAGGTCAAGGCCAATCGCCACCAAAAATTAATCAGCTGAGCGCCAGACCATGAACTATATTCCCATGAAGTTTGAAGACGATCCGATCAAAATTACTCAAAAAATAAGGGTTTCGTTGACTCCCCTGATTTGCGACAAAGTGACCTTGACCTTTGACCTTGACCTTCAAAATTTTGTGCGCTGAAAGGGACCTCTATAGGCCTCTGATATGCGAAGTTACAAAAATTTCCAATGATAACTGTGCTCTGCAGAGTCATTTATACGTGATTACAGACCAAAAAAAAAAAAAACATATGAAGGTCAAGGCCAATCGCCACCAAAAATTAACCAGCTGAGCGCCAGACCATGAATTATATTCCCATGAAGTTTGAAGACGATCCGATCAAAATTACTCAAAAAATAAGGGTTTCGTTGACTCCCCTGATTTGCGACAAAGTGACCTTGACCTTTGACCTTGACCTTCAAAATTTTGTGCGCTGAAAGGGACCTCCTCTATAGGCCTCTGATATGCGAAGTTACAAAAATTTCCAATGATAACTGTGCTCTGCAGAGTGATTTATACGTGATTACAGACAAAAAAATAAAAAACATACAAGCTGACCAACATATCTTGCAAAACTTCGTTTTGGCAAGATAAAAAAAAAAGAATAACAAGAGCTTACTCAGCCACTGGGTTCGCTCAGCCGCCATTTTTGAAGGGAAGCATGGATTTGGAAAAGTTTTTCGAGTAGATACTGAGAATGGATCAAAATACATACATTCGATGGTCACACATCTACAAGTTTCATGATCGATTCTCAACTTCCCATCAGGAAGACCCCACGCACTCAAGGCACGCTTTGAGCCGAACAACTGAGTGGAGGGAGTCGTTCCATTGCAGCAGATGTTTACACTGATGCAGCAGCAGATGCAGAAACTGTTCACGCAGTGGAGTTATGTTTGACACGTTTAACAGCAGGTGTTTTTAGCTCACCTGTTCGAAGAACAGAGAGCTATAGCGATACCCACGGCGTGAGCGTGAAAATGTTAAAGTTTTTGGTGCAAGTTATTTAGAAGCTTGCCATTCATTTAGTATGTGTACTCGGATGCTGATATTTGCATGGAGGTTCTTTTGGGGTATATTATTGATGTAGTGAAGTTGAAATGAAAAAATAATTTCAAATGTTTAAAATTTTTGACCTGTTTTGAACTTAACTTTTTTGGAGCACATCAACGTTAAAGTTTTTGGTGCAAGTTATTTCCTTTCTAATGTTTTTATCTACCGCACTATTTTTTACTGATTACAATATACAAATACATATATATATATAGATAGATATATATTTTTAATTATTTGGATCAGACTTCACTGTAACGCTTTATAAAAAATATTATTAGACTAGTCTTTTAAAAACGATAAATGTATAAATAGGCGAGCATTGGGTGGCTTTGACACCAACTCTCTGGTTTTATATATATTTTGTTTATGCTTCAGTCACATTTGGCTCGGTGGCCGTAGGGTCTAAAAAAAAATCTATGGCCACTCGCAATTATAGGGTGGCCGCGTTATTTCCAGTTACAACAATGTAGCAGTCACATATATATATATATTTTTATTTTTTCGGGGAGCCGCACGGGGTATTTAGAAATTGTGGAGACCGAAAACGTGGGGGGTGCCGTACGGTCTTTGATTTGATGTCGCACGGTGACCTTAGGGTGTCCCTGTGGCAGCCATAGAATTTTCAAGGCAGACGCAAGGCGACCGCAGGGGGGGGGGGCTAAGGCGAACGTGGAAATAATGCGACCGCCGTAATTTTTTGGGGGTTGGCAAAATTCATTTTTCATTGATAAGAGCCTATGGAAAACGCACGAATAACGCAAGCCCACCGTACGCCCGACGTACGGTCGACGTGGAACACATCTACGGCTTGTCGAATTGCTACGGCCAATCTAGAAATGAAAAAAGTTAAAATTCCATGGGCCACCCTGAGGCCACCTCAGAAACTCTGCGGCCGCCGCACGTTTCTGTCAATTCAGGGGGGGGGAGGGGGTACGGCCGCCGTATCCAAGCCGGAGAGCAAATGTGACTCATGCTTAAGGGACACCATCAGGATGTTCTTTGTCACAATTCGAACCATTTCTCTTTCTTTTACAGATGCCTTCCCATTCTCAAAAACTTGAAAGTAATTGGAGCTCAAAGTCCTATTCATCAAGGGATGGTGTCTTGCCATGTCATGCATCACCTGCTGGGGCAACACCATGAAAGGAAAACGAGAACAGACGCATCACCTGCTCTGGACACAGCCGCAACACCTCACCGCCACATTTTTTCTTTTATATGCAGTCAAGGCTCATGAAAGGGCTTGGACACGGAACCGATCAGAACGCAACATAAAAGGAACAGCAGAAATGGAAAGTGGTGGATAATATGGACACAAGCCAGATTTGGGAAGGATGGGCAGTGCTTTAGTGGGTAAAGAAAACGGGTTTTGGAGGGGGGGGATGATCTGAGATGGTGGTGAACAGCCATCTTGAAGACCCAGAGGGGAGAATGAGATTGAAGATAGTGTGGAAGTTCATTGCACAGCTCAGGGGGAAAAAAAAGAGGAACAATTGAGTGGAGGTGAGCAGTGATCCTGGATTTAGTTATTCAGAAGGGAGTCGATGGACATTGTGCATCCTGCACGTATTTGGGGGAAAGCACAAAGAGGGCAGAGACCACTGATGTGTTGGCGATGCCAACTGATAGATTGAGCTTCAGTGCAAGAGATTCCAATGATGTTGAAGGCTTTGTTTTCCATGACATCAAGCTGAGCAAGATGTGAGCAAAAAAAAAAAAAATCATGGTTTTGGATTGGGGATGATCTGAGATTATGGTAAACAGTGACCTTGAAGACCTGGAGGGAAGAATGAGATGGAAGAGAATGTGAAAGTCGGTTCCACAGGTGGGAATGTGGTGGGGACAAGTCGCAGAGAGAGCAGTGGGGCAAGGCTGGAGAGGAGTCGGTAGAAGACAGAAAGACCACCGACCAACCTGCGGTGATCGAGTGAGAGGCCCAAAGACTCAGCTACATTGCGGGAGATGCCGATGATCTTAAATGCCCTGGTTTCGACAGCGTGAAGCCGAGAAAGGTGGGAGGCTTTTCAACACCAGATCGGCATTTTGACAGGGTTGATGTGGATCTTGTGGATCCCCAACCACTTTCAAACGGGCATCGCTATTTACTGACTTGTGTTGACCGCTTCACTCATTGGCCAGAGGCTGCACCGATTGACAATGCCACACCGACTATCACCAGGGCCTTTGGCCACACCTGCATCGCATGTTTTGGTGTTCCATAAACCATCACCATGGATCATGGTAGCCAGTTCAAAACGGCTCTATTTCATGAGCTGACTTAACCCTTGGGTACCGAACGGGTACAAACCTCCACTTACCATCCAGCAGAAATTGGTAATGGTGGAGTGTTTCCACCGCCAACTCAAGTCTTCCCTGAAAGTTCTCGACAGCTCCACACACTGGGTGGGCGTCGTACCTGTGGTCCTCCTTTGTACACGAGCTGCTCCACTGCGGAAATAGTGTACGGTGCTCCGGTTCGTTTCAGCATCCAGATGAAGCTTGCCCGACCCGACCGATTATGCAAAACAACTTTGATCATGCAGGGCCTCTAGACAAGGTCACGTATGTCTTGGTCATTCCCAGTTTTTAATCCCCAGTAATTTTCCACACTCACACTGATAATGCACACTTCCCAGCACGATATTGATGACTATTTTTTTTTTTTACATGCGTGCACGAACATACACACGTGTACACAGTGTACACCTCTTCTCGGACATCATATTGTAATGTAATGATGTTGTAATGGGGAATAATGTTGCGGCATAATTTTGCCTTTGTAATATGTGATTACGCTTTCACTTTGGTTCAACAGGGTTTCCCTGCAGGGGGTTTGAGTTTTGCCGTGGGGGTTTAACACCGAAATCACTCAGAATCCAAACATCACGGACATCTTTTCTTCCACGCGAAAAAGCCCAACAAAACTCAACTTCATCGCTTGGGATTCCAATAATCTTGAAGGCCTTGGTTTGCGCAGTGTCAAAGTTTGTCAGAGGAAGATGCGAGGCATGGGAGCCAACCCAGACATCACCATAACAATCAAGATGCCGAGAGGAGTTCAGGTATGCCAAGGAAGGACTTTGTGCGATGGAGGATGCCCAGTCGGCAGCTGGTTTTGGAGGCGAATTTTGAAATGTGGTTTGCCCAAAGAAGCTCATGACAGTGAGACCCAGGAGTTTGAGTTCCTAAACTTCTCCGAGAGGATGATTCAGGAAGTAGATGGCAGGGGAAGGAGTTTGCAGACTGTGCTTTTGGAGACTGGGTGAGAGTGTGAGATTTGTCAGGATTGAAAGACGCGCGAGAGTAACATTTGAAGAAAGAACATGAGCAAGAACCAATCGTGATGCAATGTGAGGTCCACAGAGCCTTGAAAGAACTGCGAAATTGAACACCAAGGAAGTTTGGGAGGAGGAAATCAAGATTTTAACAGCTGTCGATACATGTGTGGGGCAGGAATGCAATTTGTCCGAAAGGAGGACGCAGTCAGTCGAAATACCATTACCAAAGAAAAGGGATCCATGAGCATGTTCAACTCACCCAACCATCGACTTGATTTCACACGTTGGTTCACACAACCAACTTCACGGTTGGGATGTTAGGAAGATATTACTAACCAGAGAGTTGCTGTCAAAGCCACCCAATGCTCACCTGTTTATACATTTATCGTTTTTTAAAAAAAAAACTCGTCTAATAATAATTTTTACAAAGCATTGCAGTGAAGTCTGATCCAAATAATTTAAAAGCAATATATTGTTGTGGATTTTCGCCCGTTCGGCGTGCGGGCGACCGCCTTTTGCTAAATTGCGACCGCGCGCGCCCACCGAACGAGCAATCGAGTCGCAGCTTTTCGGATCAACGCTGAAACCCAGCTACAGGTGTTGTTAACCACACCATAAATCAGCCAACTCTTCTATGCGCGCTACAGGGTCGATCGCCGAATTGTCGATGTACCTAATTATCCGCGCAGATAGAAATGCCGAGGATTTACACCTCAACGGACCCTGCACGAAAACGAGCCGCTTTAAGCATCTCTTTCCGTTTGCGATTGCCGAGCGGTTTTCTATCGCCAAGCCCCGTCGGACCAGATGTACGTTTTATCGGCTATTAATCAGCCAGCTAATTATTCCGAACGCAATTATAGCAGTTAATGGTAGGAAAGGACGCAACGAGCAGGTGACATTTCAACGATGGGGACATTTATTTCAAATGCACATATGCAATGCATGGGGGGATGGGGGACAAGACACGAGCATAAACTTACAGCCGATATCTATTTATTATGTACATGCACTTGCAACAATTCTACTTGGTAGACAAGGCGCCACAGACTTTCATTGAAAAACCCCAGAAAGGAAAGATAGAACTGGGCTCGTAAGCCTTTAATGTTCCTCGGAGCTGGGATGACCGAAGGAGCTCCGCGAGGCCGTGCAGGTTACTTTTGTCACCCTTGAGACGACTCGATGGTCTTTTTGTCGGCGACCCTCCGTATGTCTCAGTTGTCAAAGCGACGGCTGTTGTAACCGTGGCTTGGTTGGTCCATGGCCTAGCAGCGCGGCGTGGTCGATCGGGCCTGGCCGACGACGCTTCAGATGAGCGAACGGGCCTTGCTCTTTTCGAGTTGATGCTCTTTAAGAGCCTGCTCACTCGTCAGCGCCGCTCGACCGACTCAGGGCTCGATCGCCCGGACCCTTAAGTAGCTGGCTGGCGACTTTTCTCCAGCTGGCGACCTCTCTCCGGCTAGTGACTTCGCTGCTGACTCCAACGACCAACCACTTGGTAACTCGACTGCTTCCACCGACCAACTTGTGACCAACTCTGACCCAGGAGACTCTCGGCATCGAAACGCGCCTTTTTATAGCTCCGAGGGGAGGGGTCGCCCTGGGCTTCATCGCCCAAAATCAGCGCCCTCCCTTCTTTCACCTTTGAACTTTCACCCCCGGCTGGCTCCGCCCCTTTCGTCGTTTTGATCCATTTTGCAAGTCATGCTCGGCCGTGCTTGAAATAACCCTGCCGCTGCGAGGATGCCATCGTGTTCGCCTGTGGAGATGTTGATGTTTTCCACATCAACAGTAGATGTTGATAGCAGTAGAGGATGTTGTTGGTGAAAAGATGGCGGCGCCGTGGAGATGCTGGTGAGATGTCGGCCGTTGTGGAGATGATGGTGAGGAGGAGATTGGTGTTGAGGAGATGTTGGTGGTTGTGGCGAAGGTGGTGAGGAGATGTTGTTTAAAATAAAGATAGGAAAGAATAACACTACCTCAAAAGTTCACAGCCCGGCACACGAATAAATCCCGTTATACATCGGTGGGGAAATCTAATCTGGACACGCACTTATCGACATAACTGATCTTCGGGGAACCTGAATGGTGATCTGTGAATATCCAGAACCGTAACAATATGTATTTGTATATTGTAATCAGTATAAAATGGTGTGGTAGATAAAAACATTAAAAAGGGAACTCGAGGGGGAGCACTTGGGAGAGTGCAAAACCTCCGCTGCCAATACTGCTGGGTCACTCAAGTGAACCTTGTATCTTATTCATTAAATATGTCAACACTGCTGACAGTTATAGTTCTTTTCTCCAACATTTTTTTTTTGGGGGGGGGGGGGGTGGAAATCACTTAAAACGTGTAAAAATGCAAAAAAAAAAAAAAAAATCAATTTTGTTGAAAAAAAAGTTGCAAAGATTTTTTTCTCAAACAATTTTTTTTGGGGGGGGTAGGAAATCCTTTAAAACATGTAGAAATACAAATAAAATTTTCTCTTTTTTTTGGGGGGGGGGGGGGGGTTGGCAATCACTTAAAACGTGTAGAAATGCAAAAAAAAAAAATTTGGGGGGGGGGGTTGGAAATCACTTAAAACATGTAGAAATGCAAAAAAAGAAAAAAAATTCTCCAACAATTTTTTTTTGGGGGGGGGGGGAACCAAGTCCAAAATTTAAAGGCATGATCCTTGGACCATACCTAACCCCTCCACCAAGTTTCGTCGAAATCCGTCGGAGTTTTTCCGTAATACTGTTCACAAACAAACAAACAAACAAACAGAAAGGGGTGAAAACAGTAACCTCCATCCATCTTCGAAGATGGCGGAGGTTAAAAATGAAAACATGAACATGACAAAATCGTTTCACATCAAGGTGTTCAACTCATCATGATAATATTGAAATAAATATTGACTCGTACTTACCATTTAAAGATAAATAATTAAATCATCATTAAAATGTTCCATATATATATATATATATATATATATATATATATATATATATATATATATATATATATATATATATACACACAATACATCATAAGCATCAGTTCCAGTTATTGAATACACCCCCCTCTTTTTCATCATCAAAAGTTCCACAGTTTATGCATAATCAACGCAACTTAATTACTATGACATTGTGAAACGGCAGTTCACACAATAGTTTTATGAGCAAGTATATTTAACTCTCGTGCTAAGCAGGCAACACATCAGTTTACCAAATCTGATGTGACAAAAAAGCACAACCTCCTGAACAGTTTCACAGATAAACATAATAAGTTCCAATTATAGAAACATGCACCCCTCTTCATCATCAAAAATTCCACAGATCATCATTATTCATTTAGTTCAGTAATACAACCCAATAAAGGTTTATGGTCTGAGAAGTACGACTCAAACACACCCCCCCCCCCCCCATTCACTTCTTGAATTTGTAATATCGCTGTAAACATGGTCGATCAATGATCCATAATCTGGAGTTGGTAAACTGATTTTTTGATCACAAGAATCCAAAATGTCAAGAATCGGATTATTCTTCCTTTTCAGCAAATCCACATTTACATCTCCAAGAAGGATTATTTTCGTTGGTTTCCATTGATTAATCCTCGATGTTATGTCTTGTAGAACTGTTTGTAGCCTTTCCATAGTTGTGCTGGGAGATGCATATAGTGCAACAACAAGCAGCATTGTCATGTCAAAAATGTTGTGTAGAACGATGATGGTGAATTCAATCCCTGGTTGGAGTTGGACATTCTGAATGTATTTACTTAATATAACAATGGAGAACGTGAACAGACTGCAGTACCATAGACTGAACGTCTGTTATCCACTGTGAGTAAAGGGATACATGTACGAATAGAATCCTGGAATTCGATAAGCTTCTATTTCATCTGAAGGTGAAATCTTTGCTTCTACAAACATTGGGAGATCTGCAGCAGTGTAGAACTGACAAGACTTAATGTCACTGGTATGCTTATATAGACCTGACATTGTGGAATACCACATTGAAAGTGTTTTCAGATGTTGAAGACATATCAGATAATGGTAGAGCCAGTTCCAATTTCTTTTCACCTTGTAACCTTGTCATTTCTGCAGTGACCTTTTGACTGACACAAATTGATGTTTCTATGAAGAGTTTGTCTAAACATTTCACTCCACTCAGGGCTACATATTGTACATGTGGAAATCCACGTCCCTGGAAACTTATAACAGCCAAATCCATTGTGTCTCCTTGGCAACGATGAGCAGTTTTGGCAGATGCAGGTCTTAAAGGAAATTGGCATCTCAGAACTTCAGCCATTTCGTATCTGCCAACTTTGAATTGCCTTTTTACTTGCTGAATTGGAATCCATGATTGGTCTACATTCTTTTGGTAAAGGTGTTTGCTGTTGCTTTTCAAGTTTTGACCGATGGTTTTATAAACAAACTTGCATCGGTTTTAATGTTCTTGCATCTACCCGAATAGACATGACAATGCATGAAGCACCATTTGCTAGTCGATCCTCCACATCCACATTCGTTGATAATTATTCAACACGCAACCCGACAACTGTTTGCAAGGTTTTCAGCAATTCCATGGTTTTGGTGCAGTCATTTGGAATACTGGCTTTAATTTTCAACTTTACATCTTCTGACACATCTCCAAGCACTGTGTCAAATGCATTTATAGAGATCTGTGCTGAAATTGGTGCCTGAAGGAAAACCTTGTTGTTATGCATATCCACAAGTTAATTTTTCAGGAAAATATGGGGAGTGAATAATGGATATGCTCAATCTTTGTTGTTTTCCACTGTCCTTGTTTTGAGAATGTCAATATCCTTGGAGGTATGTGTCCCAGTTCTTAATCTGTTCAGTAACAATGCCTATTGTTGGTCATCTTTCTGCCGCATGATTTCTGTCAGTTCGTATACATAGAAGTATTCTTTCCACAGATTTACAGCCAATGGTCCATAGCAATGTGTGAGATCATCAAATACCCATCCATCAAAGACTGGTTTAAGCTGATATAAATCACCAACAGCAATGACAGACAACCCTCCAAATGGTAACGATGTTCCCATTATCTGGTGAATGAAATTGAACATTTGGTTTCCAACCATTGAAATTTCATCAATTATCAAAACTCTCACTGCACTAAATTTAAGGCCCTGTCACACCTTGACGATTTAGCCAGCGTATGCCTGACGTAAGCAAAATTTGGCTAAAACGCTGGCACACGTCGAATACGTTATGGGTAAGTTTGTATACGTCAAGAGCACACTGGCATACGTCGTAATATGCTGCCTTTTTTCATAGTACGCTGGCATACGTCGTGGTACGCCGAGGTGTTAGACAAATTTTCCATGCTTGAAATTTTTCGACGTATGCCAGCGTATGACTCACACGTTCCGCATACGCTTGGCCATAAGTTGTAGGCACGTTACGCGATCGTTGACACACGTCGACACACGTTACTTGTAAGTTACTCATAAGTCGAAACGCGTCGAGGTAATGTTTAGCGTACCCGAAACTTATTTCTAACCTATGAGTAATGTGTTGTTGGCACGTTACGCGATCGTTGACACGCGTCGACACACGTTACTTCTAAGTTACTCATAAGTCGAAACGCGTCGAGGTAATGGTTAGCGTCAGTGTTCCAGACTCCCTGTTTTTTTTTTTTTTCTTCGGCATGACGGTGATGTTGACACTTCAATTTTTAGTGCGGTTATAATATAATATATAATAGGCTGCTGCTCAACGATTTAAATCATAACCACACTAGAAATCGAAGTGTCAACATCACCATCATACCGAAGAAAAAAAACCAGGGAAGCTGGAACACTGACGCTAACCATTACGTCGACGTGTTTCGACTTAGGAGTAACGTGTCAACGATCGCGTAACGTGCCTACAACTTATGGCCAGCGTATGCGGAACGTGTGTCATACGTCGAGAAATTTTCAACATGCTGAAAATTTCTCGACTTACTCGGCGTATGGCGACGTATGCCAGCGTACTACGATGTCTGCCAGCATACTACGACGTATGCCAGCGTGCTCTTAACGTATACAAACTTACCCATAACGTATTCGACGTGTGCCAGCTTGGTTCGGCAAATTTTTCATACGTCGGCATACGCCGGCTAAAACGTCAAGGTGTGACAGCGGCTTCACACTTCGATGTCTCGTGCGGTTATGATTTGAATCGTCGAGTGGCAGCCTATTAATAGCCCACGCCACGTGATCGTCGGCGATACGCTGCCGCGCGCTATGCATAAGTTAGACTATTGTTGGGGATAGGTTGTGAACGCCGACAACACGCTCAGCATTCGTTGGTACAAGTTTTCTATATGTGATTGAAACGTTCTGTGTACGTTACTAATACGTTATGCATACGTCCAACACGTTATTATATGCCCAAAACTTAAATTAAAAAAACATCAATAGTTCAGCGTATGCCAGCGTTTTGCATACATTTTCATACCTTGCCATACGCTGGCTAAAACGTCAAGGTGTGACAGCCCCTTTACACCTGAGGCTATTCAGTTTGTTGGATGTCAGAGCCTTGTATGAAAATCCTTGAGAGGCAGGAATATGGAACAAGCTGTGTAAAGTATATCCATATATAAGAAATGCTGCCTTCCCTGTTGGGGTTCCCAAGCAACACTTTCACTTCATCCGGATTTTCCCCTTTCTCTTTGTTAAAATATCTAATCAGCATCTGATATACTGCAGTGACTACAGCAGTCTTCCCTACTCCAGCACCTCCAGTCAAAAATATGTGGAAAGGCTCCAGATCAGTTTTGACACATTTCATCACATGGTAAAAGAAATCCTTCTGTTTTTTTTTTGTTGAGTGATCTAACCAATTCTCGGTATTCATCATCTTTCATCATGTTGCATATGACATCCAATGTATCAACATTTCCTGTAATGCCAAGGTTGTGTGCCAAATCTGAATGATCCAGATCTGCTTCATTCACAGGTGCAAAGGAAGGATAAAGATCTGAAGGTTTAGTGCCAGTTTCCTCATCTTCTCTTTCCGTACACTGTGCATTTGGTGCCACTTTATCCCATTGATCTTCCAGATCAGATTCTTCTAAAACTTCGATATCTTCCATGGCTTTATCTAAACTTGCTGATGAGTGGTTGTATTCCTGCATTTTCATTTCGAAGTCTGTGGAAGTTTCTAGTAGGTGTTGATATTTCTCCTGGTATGTCGTATAGCCACCCATTAATTCAGATTCTTCTCTCCATGGATGAAACAACAACAATGCCTCTCTACAATGATTCTCCTTGTCCTTTTCATATGTATAACGTACATATCGAAGCACAACTTGAGTGGATCTTCTCTTCAATTCATAGCCACCATCATGTTGATATTGTTGATTTTCTTCTGAGTTCTCGTCAACTGATAGCTGTTCATCTACATCTTTATCACTGTCACCACCAACACAATGTACAACCTTTTTATTCGATGTTTTTTGATGGAATTCGTCTGTACAATGAAACATAGGCTGCAAGACATACATCATCAAGAGTGCTTGGTCTCGCTGAATAACGATCCAATACACTTAAGAAGGTCACATCATCGGAGTCATCTGGCATTGTTTTAAGGATCGTGAAATTCCTGATCATGACAGTCCTTTCATTCGGTGGAGAAGTGTTAACAAATATGACTTCTCTTGACGCTTTATGAAGTGGTATTTGTAAAGTCAAGTACACAGCCTATTTAGCGGATATTTCGACATGTGTCCAATCATGCGAACTTGCTGTTTTAAATCTGGATTTCCTTTCCTGGCTTCCTGACGGGCATGATATAGCGGGTTACTCATTCCTCTTTGTGATTTTGCGATACAAGACACAATATACATAGCACATGCATATGCGTCCAGAATGAATTGCAGGTCCATGTTTGCCCTCCAAGATTTCAAGAGTTGTATTTATATTGTTGATTCTTGTCTCATCCATATCTGTCTTCAAAAATACCTTCTTGCTGTTAATTTATGAACAGATGGCACTCAGATATTCCTCTTCACTGACATTAAGGTAACTAAGAAAATCCTCATAAGTTTTAATGGTTGTGCATTCATTTAGTGCCTTTTGTACACGCTTCCACAGCTCCTTGTACCGCTTCCGATCATCATTTGGAGTGTTTGGTAGAAGAGGCTCAGGAATCTTGGTTGCTGGTAAAGGAGGTAGTGGAAAGCCAAATTTGCATTGACATTTATTTTTATTTTTACAAGTTCGCGAGTCGGCATGTATGTGTCGACTGATCAGCTCATCAATGTCGTTCTTGGAACATGTAACATGTTTATCAAATGTTTATCAATAAAACTGATGACATCCTCCATTTTATGTGTCTATATGTGGAGAGTCCTGTGTCCATATCAACATGTGGGTATGTGGTGATCCCCTCATCTGAAATTCTACTTTTTAGAAGTAATCAGTAACATGTCCAACCGGATTGTGTTCACTTTTAAGTAATTTGAAAATGAGTTTTTGAACTTGAAAGTCAAAATGCCTGGCACAGGTCACAGGGTCTTTCTGTATAAGATCTTTCTTCTTTTGCCAAGTTAATGCTGCAATTTCCTCCTTGCTATACACTTTGTGATCAACAGTTTTTCCCAAAATATGAAGATGTTCCCATTTGGTCTCTGCTGAGGAATAGGACGTAAACCATGTCAGGATTCTGAGCTGTCGTATTAGAGCAAATAGGTCTTTCTTCACCTTTTCCCAATATGGAGGCGATCCTTGGAGGTCTTTAAAGACCTTGTAGCCTTCATCTCTATGAATGAGATTGTCAACATTCTCTTGAGACTTCAACTCTCCAGCTGTTATAGGTTGTTTTCCTTTAGTTTTCCTCAAGCACAAATTTGCTTTATCGAGGATATGTTTTATCTGTAATTTCTTCACCTTGGAGAACAGATTTGGTATATGAGAAGCAACTCTTCTATCCTTCCTCCTTAACTCTGATTTACACATGTCACCGTATGATACTTTGACGTCTCTGTCTTTGTTGTCAGTCCTTGCTTGTCCACAGTACAATGTAGGAAAAGATAGCTCCTCTGAGTTTTTATCCAGAAATGTACTTGGTGGTTTCCCCCCTTCACCAGGTGCCAGTGATGTGATCTGTATTATATCCTCCATAATGTTCTG
Source organism: Eptatretus burgeri (assembly GCF_056783735.1). Classification (NCBI taxonomy): domain Eukaryota; kingdom Metazoa; phylum Chordata; class Myxini; order Myxiniformes; family Myxinidae; genus Eptatretus; species Eptatretus burgeri. The sequence continues at coordinate 11,760,364 of NC_140977.1, read as the reverse complement.
CATCATGGTATCCATATCTCCTACAAGTATATTGTCTTCAGTCGTCTCGTCCCAATTATCTCTTTCTTTGTCATTGGATTGTTGTGGTTGTTCTCCACCTGTATTTGGTTCTTCTACATTTCCTGTGTCGGCTGTAGACACCCAGTCCTTGTTTACTTGAATGCCCTCGTCTCTATATGGCTTGCTGTTTTCAACTCACCAGTGAACTGCAGCAACAACTCTGTTTGGTCTTATGTTTTGGAACTGGTAGTGATGCTTGTATGAAAGCCTTCGTTTCAGTTTTAGTGGTATGGCTGCTGTGTCATCTGGCTTTCGTGGAAGTATACTGACGGGAGTGTTGACATTTGTTGGGACATTTACAACATTCCCATGCAAACTTATTTGTCCTCCTCTTGGCAGCTCGTGTAATTGCATGAAAGGTATTAGGCCATGGGCTCGATAGGGCCACCGTGCACCCCCCCCAACAAAACTATGTTTTTTTGAAGTGTCTGGATATGCTGAATACGAATTTGAATGTTAACATTGAAAATATTGGGATGCACTACCTCTTTTAGCCTCATGAAAAGGGGAACCCTCAAAAATGAATTTGTCATTTGTGCCAAAAGCGATTTCCGTACCCAATCAGAATGGCTTCTCGACGACTCATGACACTGTCAGACAACACATATTATGGCTTATGAAACATAATCTCATGCTGGTTCCATGTATGTGTCTAAAATTAATATATCCAAGAGCTTATATAACATGTTGAGTACATGTACTGTATCGTCTTATTAACCGTTCATTACTGTGTTGTAGAAGTTTCAATAAAGCTTATTTTTAAGACATTTTTTTTCTTCTGCCAAATAGTCCAGAATAAGAATCTGACTTAATTTGTTATTCATATATATAGTATCCAGATAACATGAACACACATGATGTTATCACACTATAAACAACAGAACGGTATTCACAAAATCAAAAGCAGGGTTGGGGTTTAAAAATTCAATAAATTGCTGAGAACATTATTGATGTTAATATCGCTGGTATATTTTTTTCCCACTCTAAATAATATAGTAATGTATCTTACAATACATATAAATGTGCTACATTCATACTTATTTCCCAAATTCTGATTACAAACAATGATTGAAACCAACATTATATTTACATATAGTAGGTAATAAGTCTGTAACAGTGTTCCTTTTACCAGGCGATAACACAGTATATCTTTCATATACATATTTCTGTTGATATATTATCATGATCATACAGTTTCATTGTATTCATCAGGTAAGTAACAATATCATGAGATTTTACTGTCATCCATTTCAATCAATGTCAACAGCTAATGGTTCAGCTGTGTTCTTCAATCTTGGTCAGACTCCGAGCTGTCACCAGGTGAGTACTCCTGTTCCTCTGGTATGCTGTCATCGTCATCCGATTAATCATCTCCATCATCACTGGTGTTCACTGATTCAGCAATATCTGTCAATTGCTGTGGGAGAACACACCTCTCATACCAGAGAGGCTCCAGTTTTTGTTTGACAAGTGCCCAACCGTGTCCGTCACCAGCATCAGGGATATCAGGGTTGGCAATGTGGGCCTTCTTCCATATCCCAACCTGGTAGTTCACTCTCCTGATCCTCCTGCTTGCCTTCTGTGTCCTGCAGCATGATGCCATGTGCAGTGTGGATTGAGACCATTCCAGTGTGGTTGTTCAGTAACTGGTCAAAATTATCAAATTCAGAGTGGAAAATGGAAGGGGCCCCTGGTGATCGAATGATTTGCGTTGACAGCAGACTTGATGTTTTGGCAACAGCCTGAGCAAGGGCAGTTTCCAACTAGTGAGAATGAGTAGTTTTCTGAGTGTCCCATTCGGTTCAGCAAGGTTATCAATTTTTCGCTCCTGAAAAGGTGACTGTGTCATGCATATGAGCATATGCTTCGGGAGTTTCCATTCCCCATTCGATGCTGCACGACAAATATCTTGCCCAATCGAATTCACGAGCCTGTGCACTTTCGACATGTGAGGAGTTGGTTTGCCTGATATCAGGTAATTCAAATTTTTTTCCAATTGTGATGGAATTACGGCTGTCATGTTTCCAAGGTCCTGGGCAGATGGAGGCCATTTCAAGTCATCAGCTTTTGCGAAGTTCTCCAGAATCACTTGACGTAGGTAATTTCCAACATCCTGGATCATGTCTCGAGAATCCAGTTCATATGCACATCAAACTATCACTAATGTCACGGTGAGAGCTGTAGACAATGTAAGACTTGAAGTTTCCTCTTCTGTTTAGTGTGCAGAAGGCCAGTCTGTCCTTGAAATTGTCATGTTTCTCCAGCTTAGCTTTGAGGTTTTCTCAACGAAATTTGGGATTGGGGAAGTTGGTGCATTTCAGGTGAGAGATATAAATTTCAGTTTGCTCTGACAGTTTCATCATATTCTTGCTGATGATGATATCCCTGTCGATTACTTGGCATACAGCACCAAACGCCTCACTGTGTGCCTCTGCTTGTTTGATTTGTTGCTCCTTGTCTTCTATGCTTGTACTTCTCCATTTGTCGGCATTTTGTGTGTGTTGGACCCTGCAGGATTTGTGGTATTTAGCTTCTGTAGCAAACAAATCATGGCCTCTAATTCTGATCAGCAACTTCTCATCTAATTTGTCTTCAGCAGTTTTGAGCACCGTTCTCCATCCATCAAACTGACTTCAGCCCTCAGTTGTCCATGTCCCTTTGACTTTCACTCTCTTCCGTTCCATCGAGTGGCAGAATATACAATCGGGTGAGAATAGTACCTCGTCACCAGCTGAGCCCCTCCGACTTAAACCGGAACATGATGGTTCAGATGGATCATAATGACTGGAAAGTCGATTGAGATTCATAGTGAATCTTTGGTAACATTCTCTGTGACATCCATCACCTTCAGTAATGGTGTTTGGTATGAGGTCACAGGTAGCAGTCATTCGGTGAACAGACTCTAATGGCTGAGACGGTCTCCTGTCACGTATGTCCTTCAACCTGGCAAGTCTTTCATCGGATTCTGCACTTATTGATAATGCCAAGAGAGGTCCATACTGAAGCTCAGGGATGTGTATGATGCACCTGGACTTTGGCCTTGTCCCTTGGCCTCCACTGCCACCATACTTCGGGCGTTTGGTTGGGGGGGGCCTTCTTTCTCTTGACGTTCTGATGAGTGCATTGGGTCAGACATCACTTTGCATGGTTGCACTCAGCCTCTGTGAACCGGCAAATAGATAAGAAAGCCAACATAAAAAAATTTAAAATGTCATATCTGTGATTAAATTTAAAGTTGATCGTTATTTTGCTATTCATAATTGACTTAAGTGATTGTCTTTGACCTAAAAGAGAAAACTTAACTACATATTTGATGTTAATGTGAAAATAAATGAATTGTATCTTAACTAACTTGTTGGCTTCAATGTAAATGATGGAATGATGTAGGTTTTTGAGGTACTTTCTCCATTTGCAATTTTGCGTTTTTTTTGTAACACTGTCCTTTGTTGTCGCTAAGAGATGTCTGACGAACAGTTCCAGCACCAACATGTTTCCGTGACTGATTAGATGACAACTTTGCTTGATAGTATAACTGCTCCATCACCTTTTTCTCATTTGAATCGTATGTTGATTTTGTGAATAGATATTCTGCATCCTGTGTACATAACACCACTTCATTGTGATTACAATTGGCATGGTTGAGTAGATGGACTTGTCATGGCTAATCAGAGATGGTTGAACAATACTCCCACTGTACTTTAGCCATTCATGCCTTTGACCAGTAAATGTAGATGTCTGTACAGAGTAGGTGTGCTGCAGCAATAATTTCAACCTCTGTAGCCCATATTCCCATTTTGGAGGCTATTACATACTCAATTGTTCCTTCAGTGAGCTTAGTGTCAAATATATGTTGATTTTGTTCCAAATGCTGAACAACAGTTCTCATTGCTGCATGGTAAACTTCAGATCCAGTAATGACATGACAAGCTACAGAAAACAATTCCCATCACCAATTATGCTCTTAATAACACCTGGTTTTGTGATTGGTAAACTTGAGTGTATTGATTGATGTCCATAAGACAGATTCAGTTGTGAACATTTTGAAAGTTGTCAAGTCTATTGGTCTGAACTTAAAGGGTTAAAAAGATACTTGAGTGATACTGCAGTCTGTTTGTTGTGTACATAATGGATTTGAAACTCTGATCATTACAAGTTTTTTTTCACTGGCTGTTTCTTTCAGTTGCTCATTATCTGCGTTGTTTTTTTTTTTTTTGTCTCATGCTCTGCATTTTCTAAGTAATCAGGTTCTGTGTTTCTGGATGATTTTGTATGACATTGATATTTCCAATGATTTTTTTTTTTGAACAAATATGGGAAACTTCTCTGAAATGTACTAAACTTTTTATGGCTGGCTAAAGTTTTCACCCACATTTTAAAACACTTCACATTTGAATGATTGTTTCAAACAGTTGTTTGTTCAAGTTCTCTCCTGGTGAATGAAGTGCTACATTTTTCACAGTACACACACGAATGTCTGAAAATTGACTCGAGATTTGTACGTTTTTCCACAAGTTGCAAAAAAACAAAACAAAAAAAAAACAAAAAAAAAATTCCGTTGTATGAATGGGCTCCTTGATTTCCAAAAAGATATGAACAGGTTCTTTGCCCTGAAATAAAAAAAAAATTCACAAATACCAAATAAACACACGGAGAAAATATTTTGTGCCAAAAATACTGAAGTACCTTCTATGAATTTACCAAAAAACTCGGTAAACGACTTGATAATTTATTGTAATTGAATTAAGACGAGAAGGATGCAAAAATATTAATACAATGCTAAAAATGGAAAGTGACACCCAGAGAGCAGATCACGTTACAGTGGCAGCATTATTAATGAACAAGTCGAACTACCATGCAGTATCATTTTTATTTGTAATTATGATGGCATCACAATTATAAGTGCATGTGCAATGGTATTTATCAACATTATGTAATAATACATTACCGACTCGCCTTGCCATGAGAAATGCATCTAAAAGCAAAATTAATATGTAGTGTTTTGACCACAAATATTGAGTCTCTGAAAAAGGAGCACCAACAAAATTTATTTCATTTGGACTTCATTGCATCCCTAGTACACATATTAAATGAATGGCAAGCATCTAGTAGAAACAGGCAAGCATTGGTTGGCTTTGATACCATCTAAAGTTGAAATTTAAAAATCATTAGTTAATTTCAACTTCACGACAATAATATTTTGCATTGAGGTTCCTTTGGGGTATATCAGCATCCTAGTACACATATTAAATGAATGGCAAGCTTCTAAATAACTTGCACCAAAAACTAACATTTTCACGCTCACGCCGAGGGTCGCGCAATATCTCTGTAGTCCTGGAGCCAAGGGCAAAAAGTGGCATAAAAGGGCCCCAAAGTCACTCTCCTGATTTGGATAGAGGACCATCTTGGACACATTTTGAGGGAGGGTGGACATCCTGAAACCCAGCCGTAAACCCAGAACTCATGGTTTTGTCAGAATTGCTTTTGACTAAAACCGTGGCAAAAGTTAGGGGAAGAGGAGATTCACATTGACAAAGTGCCACAAGGAAACAACCTATGGTAACATATTACCACTTAGAATTGAGCTTAGTCACATATAGGATGAATGGAGGCACGATCTGATTGGTTAAGTTCAAGGTTACCAGAGGTCAAAATATGACGTCATTTGACTCTTGCCCAAAATCTGGACCCAAAAAAACAAACGACCCCCAAAATAATGTAAATGAATGGATTTTTCATTTATTGATCAATTCTTGTAGAGAACAACAAAGGAAAGTTTTTTTTTTGGTTTTTTTTTAACCAGTGGTGGGAAATATACATGTACATTAACCCTTCGAGGTCCAATGTATATCTTGCTGAAATTCGAAAAAAGAACGAAAATGGCCATTCGGAGGCGAAAAGTTCAACTCGCTTAAAATGTCAACATTTTGTGAATAAATGTCCTGGAATCACTCACTATCAAATTGAGAGGTGTTAGGCAAGGCAAACCCCCTCTCATTACAGAAATATTTCGAAGCTGCGTCTGGGTGACAGAGGTTAGCCCTGGACGGGGAATCCCCAGTTAAAACATCGGTCTGCATGGCATCATGGCCATCTAATCAGCACATCGATTTTCATGGAAATTACATCAGGTAAGTACATTAGTTAAACAATGGTGCTAAATATTAACCGATTGTATGAATGTTGCATCGTAAAGCATTGCCATACAGCATAAAAATTCATGCAGATTGTCCCCAAAGAATGGAGGAAAATACCTTCAAGAAATCCATGTGATCGATGATACTGTAAATTCTGTCACAAAGATGACTGATCCGTCTCAGTTTATGGCGAGTTGTTCCACCCTAGGAGCAGCACATAATGCCCTGTCAGCCTCCCCTTCACTACACAAACATCAGACCCGCGGAATACCTAAAGGTCTGGCCTATATCTATTCTATGGGCCCTAATCAATGTCACGAGTTAGCACAGTCGTGCTGGTGGTTTGGAAATGGGGCTCCACTATGGACACTAAGATTTTAATTGCAAGCCCATTCTGTTTTCCAGGAAATGAGATGGCTGATTTACCAAGTAAACGGCTGAGGGCGACGTCGCCATCACCAACCCTCTCCAACAATACCGAGAAGTGCATCATATGTCAGAAGACTGATCTTGAACATGAAACTATGAGCATAGAGAATGGTAGGGCATGAATAATCGAAGCAGCAGGCATTAGAAAGGACATTGTTTTTGAAAGACTGAAACAAGCTGACCACAGTAAAATTACGTATCATGTTAGCAATGACTGTTACAAAAAGTACACACATAAGAAGATACTTGAAAAACTTAGGCAATCAAACTTCAGCTCCATTGCAGCTGACCCAGGTAATGCTAACCCCAGCCCACGGCAGAGTACCTCGTCTGCTGAACAACGGTCACGACTGTCAATAGCAGCCTCACGGGATTCAACATGTCGGTCAGAGGACGTCGATCTCTTCGCAAAAAAGTTCTGTCTGTGGCAATGCAAAACATAACGTATCCACCAAGTACCGAATATCTGAAAAAGAAAGCGCAGAATCGTTCCTCCAGGCAGCTTCCTTACTTCAGGATGAAGTTTACACAGACATGTGATCTTCAAGATGTAAATGCCGTGTTTGGAGCAGATTTGTACTGCCACAAACAGTGGATCCAAAATTTCATCAGGAAGGGGGAAAACTATCCTCTGAATCCATGTCATCATGTCCAACAAATTCTGTTCCACAAGAGGGAAGCGCTGTTCCAAAAGCATCAGGCGGAAGCCAGAAATTGGATTCGGACGCGTTAGAGTTGTGGTGCCCAATTGAGACGGTGTATCTTATAACAGGATTTGAAACTGGACAAAAAAATTCTGTGATGCAAGTGAACTAGAAAAGGCATACAGACATTGTGATTCCAAAGTTCGTTGCAGATTTCTTCTCTGCACTTTTTGACATTGACATGAAGTGCAATGACATTGACAGCGAGGATCAACTTGAAAACACTGAAATGAACTCGAACTGCTAAATTGAAAAAGATAGTGTTTGTGTATCAAATCATCTTCTAGATTTTGAACAATGGTAGAAAACGAACTCTGCGACACATGATGAATTCTGAATCAATTTACAATGCTTGCAGGTAAGAAAAAACCATGATTGAGACTGAATCGGTTTGGACTGGCAATTAGCTATGATACATTCTCCGATATCATTTGTTACTGAATCAAGCCAGGGCCGGGTACCTCTCCCTAGTATGTTTAATCCTGCCGAATTCACCATGGGGGAATTCGAGAACTTTGACCATGAGGAAGCCACACTGTCTGGTATTGGGGGAGTCATGATACCGTCCTGAATCTTATGCAGGACAAATCACTTGGAGTGTCAGATAGCATGGGAAAACCGAATATGTCAGACGGGTGAAACACACCGAGAAAGACAATTCAAGGAAGAACTAGCTTGTCAAGTGCTGAAAAGTTACACCAAACCTTCAAAGAAGCCCCGACCTTTCATCACAGTACGGGGTTCCCAAGGATTTGTTCAAAATGGAGCAGAGCGACTCCGACTATCGGGAAGAAAGGGTTTTGCCACACTCCAAGTGATTTGTCCTGCATAAGAATCAGGACGGTATCATGACTCCCCCCCCCCCCAATACCAGACAGTGTGGCTTCCTCATGGTCAAAGTTATTGAATGCCCCCATGGTGAATTCGGCAGGATTAAACATACTCGGGAGAGGTACCCGACCCTGGCTTGATTCAGTAACAAATAATGCCATATCTGAATGATATCTGAGAATCTCATTGTAAATAATTGCCAGTCCAAACCGATTCAGGCTGGAAATCACGGTTTTTTTTACCTGCAAGCATTGTAAATTGATTCAGAATTCATCATGTGTAGCAGAGTTCGTTTTCTACCACTGTTCCAAATCTAGAAGATGATTTGATACACAGCCAAGATCTTTTGCAGTTTCATAGTTCATTTCAGTGTTTTCAAGTTGATTCTCACTGTCAGTCATTGCACTTTATATCAAAAAGTGCAGAGAAGAAATCTGCAACTTACTTCAGAATCACAATGTCTTTGTATGCCTTCTCTAGTTCACAAGAATCACAGAATTTGTTGTCCAGTTTCAAATCCTGTTTTAAGATGCAGCGTCTCAATTGGGCACCAACTCTTCAACGCGTCCGAATCCAATTTCTGGCTTCCGCCTGATGCTTTTGGAACAGCGCTTCCGTCTTGTGGAACAGAATTTATTGGACATGACACATTCGGAGGATAGTTTTTTTTTCCCCCTTCCTGATGCAATTTCGGATACACTGTTTGTGGCAGCACAAATCCGCTCCAAACACGGCATTTACATCTTGAAGATCATGTCCGTGCAAAATCTTCATCCTGGAGGAACGATTCTGCTCTTTCTTTTTCAGATATTCGGTACTTGGTGTACACGTTATGTTTTGCATTGCCACATACAAAATTTTGCGAAGAGATCGTCCTCTGACCGACATGCTGAATCCCGTGAGGCTGCTATTAACCGTCGTGACCGTTGGTCAGCAGACGAACTCTGCCGTGGGCTGGGGTTAGCATTACCTGGGTCAGCTGCAGTGGAGCTGAAGTTTGATTGCCTAAGTTTTTCAAGTATCTTCTTATGTGTACTTTTTGTAACAGTCATTGCTAACATGATACGTAATTTTACTGTGGTCAGCTTGCTTCAGTCTTTCCAAAACAATGTCCTTTCTAATGCCTGCTGCTTCGATTATTCGTGCCCTACCCATTCTCTGTTCTCGTAGTTTCATGTTCAAGATCAGTCTTCTGACATATGATGCACTTCTCGGTATTGTTGGAGAGGGTTGGTGATGGCGACATCACCCTCAGCCGTTTACTTGGTAAATCAGCCATCTCATTTCCTGGAAAACAGAATGGGCTTGCAATTAAAATTAGTGTCCATAGTGGGGCCCCATTTCCAAACCACCAGCACTACTGTGCTAACTCATGACATATTGATTAAGGCCCATAGAATAGCTATAGGCCAGACCTTTAGGTATTCTGCAGGTCTGATGTTTGTGTCGTAAATGGGGAGGCTGACAGGGCATTATGTGCTGCTCCAACGTTGTGGAACAACTCGCCATAAACTGAGACAGATCAGTCGTCTGTGACAGAATTCAGTGTCATCGATCACATGGATTTCTTTGGGGACAGTCTGCATGAATTTTATGCTGGCCGGCAATGCTTTGCTATGCAATATGTATGCAATCAGTTAATATTTAGCACCATTGTTTAACTAATGTACTTACCTGATGTAATTTCCATAAATTGATGAGCTGATGCCATGCGGACCGATGTTTTAACTGGGGATTCCCACCTGGGAGTGCCCCAGGTAGATTCCCCGTCCAGGGCTTACCTCTGTCACCCAGACGCAGCTTCCAATCTTGGGATTCGCACGGCACCTGAGTCGCTTCGAAATATTTCTGCTATGAGGGGGTTTGCCTTGCCTCACACCTCTCAATTTGATAGTGATTTCAGGACATTTATTCACAAAATGTTGACATTTTAAGCGAGTTGAACATTTCGCCTCCAAATGGCCATTTTCGTTCTTTTCAGCAAGATATAAATTGGACCCCGAAGGGTTAATATACATGTACATTTCCCACCACTGGTTTTAAAAACTTACCAATCTTGTTCTGTACAAGAATTGATCAATAAATGAAAAATCCATTCATTTACATTATTTTGGGGGTCCTGAAACTGCCAGGTTTCAGGTCCTGCGTCAGAGCGGCGACCTGTCCAGCATTGTGCCCAATAGCCAAGGAGACTGCTTCGGCAGCACCAACGCTCTGTACAGAGTATGGTCCCAATGGACAATGGGGGTCGTTTCAGTTTTTTATGGTCCAGATTTTGGGAAAGAGTCAAATGACGTCATTTTGACCTCTGGTGACCTTGAACTTCAACCAATCAGATCGTGCCTACATTCATCCTATACGTGACTATAAGCTCAATTCCAAGTGGTAATATGTTACCATAGGTTGTTTTCCTTGTGACACTTTGTCAATTTGAATCTCCTCTACCCCAAACTTTTGCCACGGTTTGTCAAAAGCAATTGACAAAACCATGAATTCTGGGTTTACTGCCAGGTTTCAGGATGTCCACCCTCCCTCAAAATGTGTCAAATGGTCCTCTATCCAAATCAGGAGTGATTTTGGGGCCCTTTTATGCCACTTTTTGCCCTTGGCTCCAGGACTACTGTTCTTCAAACAGGCGAGCTAAAATAATTCAATGTGGAAGAGACAAATAAAGTGAGAAATGCCTGGAGCAAGGCATTTCGTGCTTTCTGAACAAGGGGATTCTCATGAACCCCACAATGCCATTACCCCCTACACCTGCCAAAAAAAAAATTCCCAGGTAGGAGTAATAAACATACAGGAACTCCAACAATAAATGTAGTGGGCAATGAAGGATGTGGAGCTGTGGGTGGACGAGGTGAAGCGGTTTCACTAACGCTTGCGTTTAGCAACGGTCGCCCTCCCAACACCTCCAGAATGCGAGTTGCTACTTGGCCCTATGGAAGTTCTGGGGCGCCCACACTTCCTCTTTACAGGTTCTGTGAAAGCAGAAGGTGCGGAGGGAGGAAGAAAAAGAGAAGTCAACAATTTTAATGAAAAAAATTTTTGGGGTAAAATAGCAAGTTGCAATTTAAAATAAAAATCCACAAAAAATATCAGCAATTAGATAACAAGAGGAAGGAGAGTGAAATGATGAGGAAGACAAAGAAAAACAATGACAAATGAAACCACAGTAAAGAAAGACAGATAATGATGAAGGGACGTTAAATTGCGAACTGAATATCAAACTCGAGCGAAGTCGATGGCACGCCATGGCAAATCCCCCACCTGCAACAAAGCTGAAAGATGGAAAAAAGTTCCATCAGAATTGCCCAATATTGTGGGCCGGGGTTCAGCGGCGATAAACGACCACCAGGGGGAGCAGTAGAGCCATCTCCCACCGAACACCCGCAATTTAGGTGGTGACTCGGACAACTCTGAAAGGTCAAGGGTCACTTAGAGGACCGTGGTCGCCCATATTTTGACTGCGTGAGGTGGGGTCCACTTGTCCAAGTACCGACGCAGGCCGACTGTCCGAATCAAGTCGCTATCACCGACTCGGATCCGGCGTAACCGAGCGGAAGTTACCAAAGCCGCGCCGGACCAAATTAACAATTTTACGGCACGAACGGCTTTACTATTTCTCAATACGCACCTTGCTAGGCCAATGAAGGAAAGCACAGAGAACGAGCTGGTACATTTAACGGGTTTATTAACCTCCACCATCGAAGATGGACGGAGGTAACTGTTTTCACCCGTCTGTTTGTTTGTGAACAGAATTACGGAAAAACTCCGGATTTCAACGAAACTTGGTGGGGGGATTAGGTATGGTCCAAGGATCATGCCACCAGATTTTGGACTTGGTTCAAAATCCAATATGGCCGCTTGGGCGGCCATTTTGTAAAAATATTTGAATTTGTTTTTGCATTTCTACATGTTATAAGTGATTTCCAACAAAAAAAACATGCCAAAATTATAATTGCGGCTGATTTTGGAACTTCAGGTGGATATACCTACGTAAAATCAATTTCTGTCTCAAGGAATCTAGTTATGACGAATAAATTGAGTATGTAAAAGGGAAAGTTGCAAACTATAACTCTGTGAGCACTGTTGACGTCAAATTGAATGAATAGGATATCAGGTTCACTTGAGTGACCTCGCAGTATTGGCGGTGGAGGTTTTACACTCTACAGAGTGCTCCCCCTCCAGTTTATAACAATAATCGGGGAGGGGAACAGTGCGGAGTTCTCACGAATAAAAGTCAGGCAATGTACAATGAGCAAAAGCACTTAACAATCCCACTTTAAGACGGGGCCTACAGACACGCACACAAAGACAATCCCACTTAAAGACAGGGCCTACGGACACGCACACAAAGAGAAACTGGACCCCGTGGGTCTATTCGGTATAGCCGGGGTACCTGTTCCGCCTCGTGCGGTCACACCGACTCGAACCCACGACCCGAAGTCCATGGCACACGACCCTGGCTGCTCGGTCACCAGACGTACCCTCCAAATGACCACAGACCGCTCTAACCACGACTCCGACCGTCTGCAGAGCCCTCGTCAACAACCACTCAGCCACAGACCACTTGGCAATTGCCACGATCTCCTCTCCCTCAAACACTGGTCCAGACAAGCACTCAACTCTTCTGAGGTGGGAAGGGTCTCTTCTCTCGAACCCTGATTGGATGAGGGGTTGTTGGACGAGTCGTAATCACCTCCCGATTGGCTGGGGCGTGCGTGTCATGCTCGCCCTTCGTTCATTGGCTGGAGGAAACTGTCCATGCCCTTCCTTGGGAAAGAGCCTTGATCTGAGGCTCCGCCCAGGCCTTCAACCAACAACACGTGGGCAATGGCGACCGGTCGAGTGCACGAGGGTGGCGTTGTTGTAGTGGATGTAGTAGTCGTAGTTGTAAAATCCTAACTAAAAAAAAAAATAACTCTAAGCACACGCATGAAATTCCCATTTGACAGTCGGGGATGGATTCTAACTACATATACGAATCAAAATAACTGGACTACGGTGACTCTGGCTGCACAAGGTTTCCAAATCCGTAACACTACCCCCTACCCTTTTTACAGACTCGTCCCGAGTCGTAAATTTTCGTGTGCCATGCAGGTGTAGGTTCTTCCCCAAGTACGTTTTACCAACGGATCCCTGAGTGTGACATTTGCATACATGTCCCAAAAATAAATAACCAAGTGCGCTACGTAACTAAACTAACACTCACATGGACAACTTAACCAAATTGCTGGCGCTAAGACAAACACACAGGTGGGTTGCAAAACTTATTTACATTTTCTAATATTTACACTAACCATGGCCCAGGACCTGTGATCTGTGGAAGGAAAAAGGCACAGTAAAGTTAATCATTTTGTGTAGGTGAGTGCAAAGCAGCTTGAAGGTCAGACGTCTTCAGGGCCTGCTCAAAAGGTCCCTTTTTTGTCTCACTGAACCTTTTTTTCCCCTTTCTTCCTTCATACCTCAGCTGCTGGAGGCAACTCACCCTAACATGGCAGGCCATGCACCGTCCCACAGGCCATTATGCAAAAAGACAAGGAGGCAGCCAGGCTGCTCAATGCAGTCCCTGGCTCATGTGAATGGAATGGAGAATGGACAGGATGCAAAACACAAGATGGATGATGGATGCACGGGCTGCACCAATGCAGTCCCCGTGGTGTGGCTGCCTGCAGGGCAGTCCTTGCAAAACACTGGAGATGGTCCTGGCACACATGGTGAGTTGGTGGCAATGCAACCAAGGGCAAGCAGGCATGGGGTCAAGACAAAGGCAGGCAACAAATGCATGGCAAGGCAGATGCGGACCAGCAACTGGAGCACAACAGGCTGGCATATGAAGCTGGCTGGCCTCTGGTATGGTCCCTTGAGGTTGTGGAGGGAGTGTGGTGGTGCCGGCCAGTCCGGAAACGGGCTCGGACCAACAGTCTCCCCCAACCTATTGCCTTTGCCTGTCTGTCTGTCCATACCCACTCCCTTAGTTTGCAACAAGAAAACAAAATTGACCCCTCTTTACTTTTTTTATCTTGAATTCCAAGTGTCCCTAACCCTCCTACTGTGCTTGTCCGGCTAACCTGTCCTGTCTGTCTACTCCCAACCCCTAAGCTCCTTCTTGAGGGGAATAAGGGAGAGACCAGTGTCCTGCCTCAAGGACCAACAAAGCCTCAGAATAGCCTCCAGAGTTCAGCAATCTTTCCCAGGGTGGGTCCAGCGGCCTACAAAGAGCGAAGGGATGGATGGTGCGAAGGGGTACTTTTTTTTTTCTCGCTACCCCAGCATTTATTACACTTCAAACTATCCCCGGGGCTTTGCAACACGCCTGTCACTGAACTATCGGTTCTAACAACCACAATTCCCATCGCCTGTGTTGGTGTCCATTATTAATTTGGGCCTGGCCCTCAAATTTTCTCTCGTGCCCTTGCACAATTTCGTGGCTGGGCAGCGTGGCTCAACTGGCAGGGACTTCCGTCTGCTGAACTCTAACTATGGCACCCCTGGCCCTGAGGCTGTCTCCGAGCCGACCTGCTCCCTATGAACGTGGGGTGGGGGGGGGTATCCTTCCTGGCATTGCCCCCCTTCCATGCCCACGTGGCATTTTGGTGCTCCGGGTCCCTTTCCGAGGATCGCCCGTGCCAACACTATCCTGGTCCCTCGGACCCATGTCCAACTCTGGCCGAGTGGTCCGGTGCGCCGTCCACTCAATACACATTTCAACAGCCACGCTCCCAGCCGGGCAATGAACTCTTACACCCCTCCAAAAGGTATCGTGCCTTCCTTCACCACCAACAGAATGAACTTTTGGTAAATTTGACTAACATCACACTGACCCCAGGGTACCTTGGGTGGGATTCACTCCTCCCCCCAATCATTCATTTGCACCATGCATTCCACATTCGCTCCATTCACACATTTGGGCCTGCTGACCCACATTCATTCATTGTTTTTCAATTTTTCCATTCACTTTCATCATTCAACACTGCCATTCTGCTAACCAACTTGAGCTCCCCATCATCCCTTAATGTAGTGCACGTTCCTTTTAACTCTACATCCCGACCACACATTCCATGTCTCCAAAATCCATCTCTAAATCTAACCTAACATACCCACTAACTTGTTCCACGGGCTCCATGAGGAACTGTTCCTGCCCCATGAGGCCTGTCCATCTTTCGCGAAACCCTTCCCACTAAGTAGTGCTCCTTTGCCCAAGCGAGGATGGTTGCCACATCCTGGCCAGTGTCATGTACTTGGAGCAAGGCTTTTTTTGGCGGCGGTCTGCGACCCACTCGTTCGTCCCTTCCGTCGGACGATACATGGGGCCTTGTTGTCGCCCTGCGCATCGCAACAAGCGCTCGCCTTCACGGGGTCCACCATGCGAGCCAACGAGCCACCGCTCGCACACAACTCGCACGCGCGTCTGCATGGAGGGAATCCGGTGCGGAAACTCTCCGCTTTTGAGACAAGACGACTTCGCGGACGGTTAAAATCAGAATCCAAACGTCAGACGTCTTTTCCTCCACGCTAAAAGCCAAGAAAACTCAACTTCATCGCATGGGATTCCAATAATCTTGAAGGCCTTGGTTTCCAGTGTCAAGCAGAAAAAGATGCGAGGCACAGGAGCCAGCCCAGACATCACCATTCAATCAAGATGCCGATAGGAGTTCAGGTATGCCAAGGAAGGACTTTGTGCGATGGAGGATGCCCAGTTGGCAGCTGGTTTTGAAATGTGGTTTACCCAAGGAAGCTCATGACAGTGAGACCCAGGAGTTTGAGTTCCTAAACTTCTGAGAGGATGGTTCAGGAAGTAGACGGCAGGGGAAGGAGTTTGCCAGACTACTTTTGGAGACTGGGTGAGTGCGAGATTTGTCAGGATTGAAAGACGTGCGAGAGTAACCTTTGAAGAAAGAACATGAGCAAGAACGAATCGTGATGCAATGTGCGGTCCACAGAGCCTTGAAAGAACTGCGAAATTGAACACCAAGGTAACTTGGGAGGAGGAAATCAAGATTTTAACAGCTGCCTATACATGTGTGGAGCAGGAATGCAATTGGTCCAAAAGGAGGAAGCAGTCAGTCTAAATACCATTACCAAAGAAAAGGGATCCATGAGCATGTTCATCTAACCCAACCATTGACTTAATTTCACGTTAGGCCTTAGTTATTTTATAACTTGGTTTACCCAGTTCTTCAGCTAAAATGTCAGGTCGGTCGAAATATAAATATTTCAATTTTTAGAAATTATATTTTTATGATTTTTTTTTCGGATGTTCCATGGAAAAGACAAGGGCCAGTGGGGGGAAAATAAATATAAATCCCAGATCAGGAGGATCTAAGAAAACATTGAAGATGGAAGACCATTCAAATGCAGGATGCCCATGTTCACCATCATCTGATGTGAAAAACAATAAAGAAGGATTAAAACTTGTTTTTACAATATAGTCTGGCACGTTTTTCTTATAGAAACCTGTTGGATCACCAAACAAATGGAAACAATGCTGAGAAAATCACCGTCCAAGTCGTCTGTGTGCGTGCACACCAGTGCATAGTGCTGGATATGATTTAAAAAAGGTGTCTACTTGGAGTAAACACACTCAAAACGGTCAATCAGAGCCATAACCAGCTCTTACTTTTCAGTGGGCATCTGATCGTACCGTCTCCCCATCCCCATGAGCACATCAAAGGCTGAGTTCTGGTCTGTTGAAGGCTGAATATCAGCATCTCGCAGGGAAACTGAGGTACTTGGCACTGAAATCTTTCAATACGAACAGCGGTGTCCAACTTTCGATGGAAACAAAATCGGCACGATCGAGAGTAGCCTGTGAATCATCCCTGCTGCTGCACTGAATTGATGCAATAGTTCGGCCAGAATATTCGTCGTCAAGATGTTGCGTGATTAAATCACCAATACAGTCACTCAAATTTATACTGCTGACGTACTTCTTAACAATCACTTTCGCCCCAGAAACCATAGTCAATCTGAACCACGCTGGCCGCTGCTCAGACGCCATGACCGAAGACGATTGCGCAGTTTAGTTAAAGGTGACTCGGCATTTTGGCGCGCATGTGCACGAAATTATATTTTGAAAATAAATGCCGACGTTTACATTTTGGGTTTTGAAACTTTTGCACCTTCGGCGGAAAATGTATAAATATAAAAGGCTAAAAATGTTTTATATTTATATTTCATTTCTGCAAATATACCGTAGGCGGATCCGTAAACCAAGTTATAAAATAATTAAGGTCCGAGGAAGATATTAGTAAAAATAATTCAATGCGGAAGAGACTTCAATAAAGCGAGAAATGCCTGGAGCAAGGAATTTCTCGCTTTCTGAACAATGGGATTCTCATGAACCCTACAATGCAATTCCAACCACCCCCACAAAAAAAAAATTCCCAGGTAAGAGTAATAAAGGTACAGAAACTCCAACAATAAATGTAGAGGGCAATGAAGGATGTGGGGCTGTGGGTGGACAAGGTGAAGCGGTTTCACTAACGCTTACGTTTGACAATGGTTGCCCTCCCAACACCTCCAGGATGCGAGTTGCGACTCCCAACACCTCCAGGATGCGAGTTGCGACTCCCAACACCTCCAGGATGCGAGTTGCGACTCCCAACACCTCCAGGATGCGAGTTGCGACTCCCAACACCTCCAGGATGCGAGTTGCGACTCCCAACACCTCCAGGATGCGAGTTGCGACTCCCAACACCTCCAGGATGCGAGTTGCGACTCCCAACACCTCCAGGATGCGAGTTGCGACTCCCAACACCTCCAGGATGCGAGTTGCGACTCCCAACACCTCCAGGATGCGAGTTGCGACTCCCAACACCTCCAGGATGCGAGTTGCGACTCCCAACACCTCCAGGATGCGAGTTGCGACTCCCAACACCTCCAGGATGCGAGTTGCGACTCCCAACACCTCCAGGATGCGAGTTGCGACTCCCAACACCTCCAGGATGCGAGTTGCTACTTGGCCCTGTGGAAGTTCTGGGGCACCCACGCTTCCTCTTTACAGGTTCTGTGAAAGAAGAGGGTGCGGAGGGGGAAGAAAATGAGAAGTCAACAATTTTAATGAAAAAAAATATTTTTTTTGAAAAGAATATAAAGTTGCAATTTAAAATAAAAATCCACAAAAAATATCAGCAATTAGATGAACAAGGGAAGGAGAGTGAAATGACGAGGAAGACAAAGAAAAACAACAATGATAAATGAAACCACAGTTAAGAAAGACTGAGATAATGATGAAAGGACGTTAAATTGCGAACTGAATATCCAACTCGAGTGAAGTCGATGGCATGCCATCGCAAATCCCCCACCTAAAACAAAGTTGAAAGATGGAAAAAAAAAAAGTTCCACCAGAATTACCCAATATCAACTTTTTGGGTTTCCCCTCCCCACCCCCCGTTTTGGCCCGAAAGACCCCAAGTCCCCTCAAGGCATAAACCAAAGGCAAGATCCAAAAAAGACCCCCAAAACACAACACATTTCATACATCCCCAATGTTGATTTCACGTACAAATATTCATGAATGAATGTTTTAAAATCTGCCTGTAATTGCATTTTTTTGGTATTTGACCTTTTCACCCCACCCCAAGGGTGCAAAAGAGCAGTGTAATTTTCAAGGGGCGGGGTCAAAATTATCCTGCTCTTGCACCCTCGTGCCACATGGTGAACATAACTACCAGGTTTAGTGAATTTATTCTGCATAACCATTTAGAAGACAACGTGAGGGAGACGGACACAGACGGACGGAGCAGATTACAATATCCTTCCTTTTCCCCCCCAAAAAAGCGTGGGGATAAGACCTGATATTACAACATCTCTCTCCCCCCAAAAAGGACAAAACAATGTTCATCCGGAAAGGCTTGACGCCTCATGGCATCTCAATTGAGCCAATTAAAATACCTGCTGCACACCTTTTAAAGTACGTGCTGTTTTGCAATGTGGGAAAAAATTTATGCAGGAAGGTTGGGAAGGTTTAATCTTTGGTGTGCTGTCCTAAAATTCGGCAACAGTGTACATGTAATGGTTCAAAAGTCAACAAGAAAAAGAGCAATCAGAGGTTAGAGAGCCTCGCCAGGACTTGTTTTGTGTGGCGTTGTGTACTGGTGTGTCTCGTAATTAACGAGACAACTGGAATTGCACCTTTTCACTGCTAGCAGTATGGACCAGGTCCCAAGACGTCCCACTTTGGACACCTGACCCTGACTGACGTTTAAAAAAAAATTATTCAATTGAATTTAGAATTGGATAAAAATACATTCAATTCAAATGAGACCAAATTGTAACAAGTCCTGCATTGGAGTCATCAGAAGGAATGCAAACAAGAAAAAAAAAAGCAAAGATGAAGTCATCAGGAGGAACCTGGATAGATTCGGGTTTCAGTTGCGGCTCCTGTACTCTCAAACCCATCCAGGCACAGCCAAATGAGCCTGATTTAAAAAAAAAAAATCTAATAATTCTGGCTGCTGGACCATGCGTCCGATCAGGTTGAAGCTCAAGACGAACATTTGGTATCACCGCAGCATCTTAATTGTAAAGTTTCATGTCGATCGATGAAGCGGTTCAAGAGAGAATATTTTAAAGATTTTCATTCAATATGGTTCCCAGACCGTGACCCATCAATAATTATTCGTGAACACCCTTGTACCAAGGCTTGGGGATCGTGTGTGAAGTTTCTCCTCTATCTGTCCAGCTGTTCTGGAGAAGGTTTTTAGAAGTTTTAGGGAAATCCAATTGGGCTGCCAAACCATGACCGACGACATCACAGGTGGGAACGTTTTGTTCCTTATGGATAGGTGTTCATGGCTGTAAAGTTTTGCCTTGATCAGTTCAGCCATTTCAGAGAAGATTTTTGAAGATTTAAAAAGTTAAAAAAAAAGCAATATGGCTGCCGAATGGTGAAATCCAAAAGTCGCGTAAAGCGAAGGGACAGAAAATGGTATAATAATCTTAGAGTCCAAAACTGATCGAGGGTATTAATTCCAGGAAAGAGTATAATTTGAAGTGGAGTTGGGCTACATAAGTACACCAAATTTCAAATTAGTCACTTGATGCATAAAAAAAATTCTGCAAAAAAAATCATGGCGAAGGGATGGAATCGATAGAATTGAGAAATCTTAACTTTTATTTTCTTGCTGAGAGTGTATATACATTATCTACCATAATTCCAGCAATGTGTGTGCGTGTGTGTCCGCCGTTTCTCGACAACCGCCAGTCCGATCTGATTGAAACTTGCCAGGAATATTGCTGGGGACCCACGGATGTGCCTTTGAGGTTTGATATTAATCGGACGAGTAGTTCCCAAGTTACGGCCATTTATCTGTCGACCAATGAAGAGACACGGTGCAGACGTCAATTAATGTTTTATTTATTTTTGCACGACTGACGTCAATTCTTCTTCTTCTTCTTCGTAAGGTATGACATCACAATCGATGCTGGGGACGTGAGTATGTGCCTTTTCAAGGCTTGATATTAATGTCTGTCTGTATGCGACTGCCGTTTCTCGACAACCACCGGTCCGATTGAAACTTGCCAGGAATATTGCTGGGGACCCGCGGATGTACCTTTGAGGTTTGATATTAATCGGACGAGCAGTTCCCAAGTTACAGCCATTTATTTACCAAACCAATGACAAGACACGGTGCTATGACGTCATGAATGACGTCACAATTAATGTTTATTTCATTTTAAATTAAACTAACTCTTTATATTCCTCATCACATGCTCATGGCAAACAGGGATCACAACAATTTGAAGGACACTCAAGGAAAATTAAACACGGGATTTCAAAGATTACTCCTGGAATCTTTTATTTATACAGAAAAGTGCCGTGAGACAAGACAGCCGGCTAAAGAGGAATGATGATGGCAAAGAGGGGGGGGCGTCACAATTCAAGAGAGGGGAGAGAGGTGGCGGCGAGAGGGGGTGGGTGAGAGTGGGGGGAGAGAGGAGGGGCGAGAGAAGAGGGGGGAGAGGAGGGGGAAAGAGGGGGGTGACAGAGGAAGGGGGAGAGGGGGGGCGGATGTGCCTTTTCAAGGTTTAGGCGCTGTCACACCTTGATGATTTAGCCAGCGTATGCCGACTTATGAAAAATTTGTCTAAAACGCTGGCACACGTCGAATACGTGATGGGTAAGTTTTGATAACAATAAGAGCACACTGAAAAACACTGCAATACGTCGTAGTATGCTGGCTTTCATCGTTGTACTTTGCAGTTGTCCTCAAATTTTAGCATGCTTGAAATTTTACGACGTATGCCAGCGTATGACTCACACGTTCCGCTACGCTGGCCATAAGTTGTAGGCACGTTATGCGATCGTCGATACACGTTACTTGTAAGTTACTTACAAATCGAAACAGGTCGAGGTAATGATTAGCGTTCTCGAAACTTATTTATAACCGATGAGTAACGTGTTGTAGGCACATTACACGATCGTTGACACACGTCGAAGCACGTTATGCGATCGTTGAAACGTCGAGGCACGTTACTTGTAAGTTACTCATAAGTAAAAACATGTCGAGATAATGCTTTGTGTACCCAAAACTTATTTGTCACCTATGAGTAACGTGCTTTGAACCTATGTGTAACGTACCTCCAACGCATTTGATTGACGTCTTCCGGACGACCACAGAATTTACTGAACGTGTTTCTAATTTACGGCTACCGTATAATGGCGTATTGGCAGCGTAAAAAAAACAACAATAACTTCCGATATTTGTCACGTGCCGTTACGTCATGTCAGATTGCCTCTTCAGTTTGCTCATGTCTTATTCTTAGTTCCTCCTCTGAATATTTTTTGTTTGAGGATATCGTCACGTCGAAACTTAAAAGCAAATGTCCGAATATATTTTAAAATTCGTGAGACAAAAAAAAAAGAAAAGAAAAAAAAACAAACATAAAACACAACAACAACTTCAGATATTTTGTCACGTGCCTTCACGGAGCCAAGGAGCAAAAAAGAAAATGTGCCTTGACGGAGAAAATAAGTTTCGCGTATGCTAAACATAACCGACGTGTTTCGACTTATGAGTAACTTACAAGGAGCTTGTGTCAACAATCGCATATCGTGCCGACAACTTATTCCCAGCGTAGCGGAACGTGTGAGCTTGACGGCGAGTAAGTCATAAAATTTTCAGCATGCTTGAAATTTCACGACGTACTAAACGTACCACGAAATATGACAGCGTACTTCATAGTTTTTCAGCGTGCTCTTAACGTATACACAACTTACCCATACCGTATTCGACGTGTGCCAGCGTTTTAGACATTTTTCATAGGTCGGCATACGCTGGCTAAATCGTCAAGGTGTGACCGCGTGGTTGACACTTCCAATTCTCAGGCGGTCATGATTTAAATCAGCGTGCAGCAGGTTTTTAACAGGCTACGCCACGAGTTCGTCGGCGATACGTGCAGCGCGCTCTGCCGAAGTTAAACTATCGTTGGGGATAGGTTGTGAACGCTGACAACAGGCTAAGCATTCGTTGGTATTAGTTATCGATAAGAACAAAATGTTATGTGCCCGTTACTAATATGTTATGCATACGACCAACACAATATGAATACGACCAAAATTTGATATTCATCGGCGCCTTTTGATATTCATCGGTTCCCAAGTTACGGCTATTTTATTGCTTTTTTCAGTGTTGGAAAGGTAGACATTTGTGAATACATTTACAGAGGGGCGAGAGAGGAGGAGGGAGAGAGGGGGGCGAGATAGGGGGAAGAGGGGGAGGAGAGGGGCGTCAATTCGAGAGGGGGAGGAGAGGGCGTCGATTCGAGAGGGGGAGGAGAGGGGGCGTGAGAGGGGGAGGAGAGGGGGCGTGAGAGGGGGGAGGAGAGGGGGCGTCGATTCGAGAGGGGGAGGAGAGGGCGTCGATTCGAGAGGGGGGAGGAGAGGGGCGTCGGTGAGAGGGGGGAGGAGAGGGGGCGTCGGTGAGAGGGGGAGGAGAGGGGGGCGTCGATTCGAGAGGGGGGAGGAGAGGGGGCGAGGGGGCGAGGGGGCGAGGGGGGGGAGAGGGGGCGAGGGGGGCGAGGGGGGCGAGGGAGAGGGGGTGAGGGGGGCGAGGGGGGCGAGGGGGTGAGGGGGGCGAGGGGGGCGAGGGGGGTGAGGGGGGTGAGGGGGTGAGGGGGGTGAGGGGGTGAGGGGGTGAGGGGGTGAGGGGGGTGAGGGGGCGAGGGGGGCGAGGGGGGCGAGGGGGCGAGGGGGGCGAGGGGGCGAGGGGGCGAGGGGGGTGAGAGGGGGCGAGGGGGGCGAGGGGGCGAGGGGGGCGAGGGGGGCGAGGGGGGCGAGGGGGTGAGGGGGGTGAGGGGGCGAGGGGGTGAGGGGGGCGAGGGGGTGAGAGGGGGGTGAGGGGGGTGAGAGAGGGGTGAGAGGGGGTGAGAGGGGGTGAGAGGGGGAGAGAGGGGAGAGAGGGGGGAGAGGGGGAGAGAGGGGGGGAGAGGGAGAGGGAGAGAGGGGGAGAGAGGGGGGAGAGAGGGGGGAGAGAGGGGGGAGAGAGGGGGAGAGAGGGGGGAGAGAGGGGGAGAGAGGGGAGAGAGGGGGGAGAGAGGGGGAGAGAGGGGGAGAGAGGGGGGAGAGAGGGGGTGAGAGGGGGAGAGAGGGGGTGAGAGAGGGGGAGAGAGGGGGAGAGAGAGGGGGAGAGAGGGGGGAGAGAGGGGGGAGAGAGGGGGAGAGAGGGGTGAGAGAGGGGAGAGAGGGGGGTGAGAGGGGGAGAGAGAGGGGGAGAGAGAGGGGGAGAGGGGGGGAGAGAGAGAGGGGGGAGAGAGAGAGAGAGAGGGGGGTGAGAGAGGGGGGAGAGAGGGGAGAGAGAGGAGGGGGGTGAGAGAGGGGGTGAGAGAGAGAGAGGAGGGGGGTGAGAGAGAGAGGAGGGGGGTGAGAGAGAGAGAGGAGGGGGTGAGAGAGAGAGAGAGGGGGGTGAGAGAGAGAGAGGAGGGGGTGAGAGAGAGAGAGAGGGAGGGGGGTGAGAGAGAGAGAGGAGGGGGGTGAGAGAGAGAGAGGAGGGGGTGAGAGAGAGAGAGGAGGAGGGGTGAGAGAGAGAGAGAGGAGGGGGTGAGAGAGAGAGAGGAGGAGGGGGTGAGAGAGAGGAGGAGGGGGGTGAGAGAGGAGGAGGGGGTGAGAGAGGAGGAGGGGGTGAGAGAGGAGGAGGGGGGTGAGAGAGAGAGAGGAGGGGGGTGAGAGAGGAGGAGGGGGTGAGAGAGGAGGAGGGGGTGAGAGAGAGAGGGAGGAGGGGGTGAGAGAGAGGAGGAGGGGGGTGAGAGAGAGGAGGAGGGGGTGAGAGAGAGGAGGAGGGGGGTGAGAGAGGAGGAGGGGGGTGAGAGAGAGGAGGAGGGGTGAGAGAGAGGAGGAGGGGGTGAGAGAGAGAGGAGGAGGGGGTGAGAGAGAGAGGAGGAGGGGGGTGAGAGAGGAGGAGGGGGGTGAGAGAGAGAGGAGGAGGGGTGAGAGAGGAGGAGGGGTGAGAGAGAGAGGAGGAGGGGGGTGAGAGAGAGGAGGAGGGGGTGAGAGAGAGAGGAGGAGGGGGGTGAGAGAGAGGAGGAGGGGGTGAGAGGGAGGAGAGAGAGGGAGGAGGGGTGAGAGAGAGGAGGAGGGGGTGAGAGAGAGAGGAGGAGGGGGGTGAGAGAGAGAGGAGGAGGGGGGTGAGAGAGAGAGAGGAGGGGGGTGAGAGAGAGGAGGAGGGGGGTGAGAGAGAGAGAGGAGGGGGGTGAGAGAGAGAGAGGAGGGGGGGTGAGAGAGAGGAGGAGGGGGGTGAGAGAGAGGAGGAGGGGGGTGAGAGAGAGGAGGAGGGGGGTGAGAGAGAGGAGGAGGGGGGGTGAGAGAGAGGAGGAGGGGGGTGAGAGAGAGGAGGAGGGGGTGAGAGAGAGGAGGAGGGGGGTGAGAGAGAGAGGAGGAGGGGGTGAGAGAGAGGAGGAGGGGGGTGAGAGAGAGGAGGAGGGGGTGAGAGAGAGAGAGGAGGAGGGGGGTGAGAGAGAGGAGGAGGGGGTGAGAGAGAGGAGGAGGGGGGTGAGAGAGAGGAGGAGGGGGTGAGAGAGAGGAGGAGGGGGGTGAGAGAGAGGAGGAGGGGGTGAGAGAGAGGAGGAGGGGGGTGAGAGAGAGGAGGAGGAGGGGTGAGAGAGAGAGGAGGAGGGGGTGAGAGAGAGGAGGAGGGGGGTGAGAGAGAGGAGGAGGGGGTGAGAGAGAGGAGGAGGGGGTGAGAGAGAGGAGGAGGGGGTGAGAGAGAGAGGAGGAGGGGGGTGAGAGAGAGGAGGAGGGGGGGTGAGAGAGGAGGAGGGGGTGAGAGAGAGAGGAGGAGGGGGTGAGAGGGAGGAGGGGGTGAGAGGGAGGAGGGGTGAGAGGGAGGAGGGGTGAGAGGGAGGAGGGGGTGAGAGGGAGGAGGGGGGTGAGAGGGAGGAGGGGGTGAGAGGGAGGAGGGGGTGAGAGGGAGGAGGGGGTGAGAGGGAGGAGGGGGTGAGAGGGAGGAGGGGTGAGAGAGGAGGGGGTTGAGAGGGAGGAGGGGGTGAGAGAGAGGAGGGGTTGAGAGAGGAGGGGGTTGAGAGAGGAGGGGGGTTGAGAGAGGAGGGGGTTGAGAGAGGAGGGGGTTGAGAGAGGAGGGGGTTGAGAGAGGAGGGGGGTTGAGAGAGGAGGGGGGTTGAGAGAGGAGGGGGTTGAGAGAGGAGGGGGTTGAGAGAGGAGGGGGTTGAGAGAGGAGGGGGTTGAGAGAGGAGGGGGGTTGAGAGAGGAGGGGGGTTGAGAGAGGAGGGGGTTGAGAGAGGAGGGGGTTGAGAGAGGAGGGGGTTGAGAGAGGAGGGGGTTGAGAGAGGAGGGGGTTGAGAGAGGAGGGGGGTTGAGAGAGGAGGGGGGTTGAGAGAGGAGGGGGTTGAGAGAGGAGGGGGGTTGAGAGAGGAGGGGGTTGAGAGAGGAGGGGGTTGAGAGAGGAGGGGGTTGAGAGAGGAGGGGGGTTGAGAGAGGAGGGGGTTGAGAGAGGAGGGGGTTGAGAGAGGAGGGGGTTGAGAGAGGAGGGGGTTGAGAGAGGAGGGGGGTTGAGAGAGGAGGGGGTTGAGAGAGGAGGGGGGTTGAGAGAGGAGGGGGTTGAGAGAGGAGGGGGTTGAGAGAGGAGGGGGTTGAGAGAGGAGGGGGTTGAGAGAGGAGGGGGTTGAGAGAGGAGGGGGTTGAGAGAGGAGGGGGTTGAGAGAGGAGGGGGTTGAGAGAGGAGGGGGGTTGAGAGAGGAGGGGGTTGAGAGAGGAGGGGGTTGAGAGAGGAGGGGGTTGAGAGAGGAGGGGGGTTGAGAGAGGAGGGGGTTGAGAGAGGAGGGGGTTGAGAGAGGAGGGGGGTTGAGAGAGGAGGGGGTTGAGAGAGGAGGGGGTTGAGAGAGGAGGGGGTTGAGAGAGGAGGGGGTTGAGAGAGGAGGGGGTTGAGAGAGGAGGGGGTTGAGAGAGGAGGGGGTTGAGAGAGGAGGGGGTTGAGAGAGGAGGGGGGTTGAGAGAGGAGGGGGGTTGAGAGAGGAGGGGGTTGAGAGAGGAGGGGGGTTGAGAGAGGAGGGGGGTTGAGAGAGGAGGGGGTTGAGAGAGGAGGGGGTTGAGAGAGGAGGGGGGTTGAGAGAGGGGGGGTTGAGAGGAGGGGGGCAATAGAGGGGAAGCGAGAGAGAGGGGCGTCAATTCTTCTTCGTTTGATATGACATCACAATTTACGCTGGGGACCTGAGTGTTTCCCAGGTGTTTCCCAAGTTATGGCCATTTATGATACGGTTGGTCTGATCTAATTGAATCTAATTCCAGCAATCTCTGTGTGTGTGTGTGTGTCTGTCTGTATGTATGTATGCGACCGCCGTTTCTCGACGACCGCCGGTCCGATCTGATTGAAACTTGCCAGGAATATTGCTGGGGACCCGCGGATGTGCCTTTGAGGTTTGATATCAATCGGACGAGCGGTTCCCAAGTTACGGCCATTTATCTGTCGACCAATGACAAGACACGGTGCTGTGACATCACAATTGTTTATTTATTTCTTTTCCACGGTTGACGTCACAATTCTTCTTCTTCGTTTGGTATGACGTCACAATCGACGCTGGGGACCTGAGTACGTGCCTTTTCAAGGTTTGATATTAATCGGACAAGCCGTGCCCAAGTTATGGCCATTCATTTACCAAACCCATGACAGGACATGGTGCTATGACGTCACAATTAATGTTTATTTATTTATTTGTTTTTTTGTGAATACATTTGCAGGGGGGGGCGAGAGAGGAGGGGGGCGAGAGAGAGGGGGCGTCACAATTCTTCTTCGTTTGATACGACGTCACAAATGACGCTGGGGACCTGAGTGTTTCCCAAGTTATGGCCATTTATGATACGGTTGGTCCGATCTAATTGAAAAAAAATGCCCCAATTCAGTTGTCGTTTACGAGAGCGAAGGAACGAAGCTGCACATACTGGCACGCCTCACCCACGAGAGAGGGGGTGAAAAAATGGCCCAATCCAGTCGTCGTTTATGCACCGATGGGCCCGCACTAGTAAATATAAATTAAATCTGTTTTACTGCATTTGTAATCATATGGGAGAAGTCTGAATCGCATTTTTAGCAGCGTCTCGCTTAGCGAACGCTGCTCTAAGAATGCTCGGCGTTGTTGTTGTTCTTCTTGTGAAGACAAAACCTTTACATGATCCGGATCTCCTTAAATACTAAACACCTGTACACATCCTCGCATTGAGGATGCCTTTTGAGAGCGTCTATCATGAACTTTTAAATATATTCAGACATTTGCTTTAAAGTTTCGAAAAGTTCACGTTACTATTTAAAGATTATTCCATTTAATGTGTTGTAATTTCGTAAATACACTATGACGGGTCTCGCAGCTTAATCAAGGCATGTGACAAAATATCGGAAGTTGTTCTTGTTGTAGTTGTTTTTTTGTTTTTAGCTGACAAAACCTTTCAGACGCTGCTCTTGGACACATTTATCCTTGTTTTATATGTACTTTAAGTGAAAGTTTAGTCCCAACAAACTTCTCGGTATTGTACAATGTGAAGGGACGGAAAGCGAAGGGACGGAAAAAAATGTTCATGTTGTTGATGTGATATGGTGAAAAATTATATTGTTCCATATGGTCAAAATTAATTCTGAACAGTTATTTCTGATAATGATGTGTCATTACAAATCAAAAATTTACTGGAGGGATGCTTTCAAAAAAAAAAAATTGAGCTTTCGAAAAAGGCTTTTTTCGTGTCAAACGTCTTTTTAGAAAATCATCAAAAACCATTTTTTTCAAAAAATAATATGTATGCAATCAATTATTTTGGTATGTAATAAGTTGACTCCAACCAAGACGAGTATGAAGACCAACCTTTACCCAAATTTGATGTCTATGGAATATTTCAGAGCCAAAAATGCATTTGTAAAAAATGTTAATGACTTTTGGATTTCACCCCGAACCACCTAACCGTTGACGTCAGTTATTTTTCTGTCCACGAATTTATGCCAAGGTGAACCTCAAAAATTTTCACACTGATCGGATGTAGCGTTTTACACATAGAATTGTGATGTCACAACAAAGGCACCTGTGACGTCATTAATAAATAAAAACATTTTAAAAAGCACTTTCCCATGGTGAGTACTTGCCATGTGCCAAGTTTCAATTTTTTTCCTTGGCATGGTTTCAGAGATAGAGGTCCATAGTTTCTCCTTTTTTCCACCAACATGCCTGTCACACGTGACCTATGACATCATAATTATCATTAAAACATACGATATGAAGTCACTCAATCCAACAAGTGGTTGCAGATAAAAAATAAAAAAACCATACTCGAGTTCTGTTCTCAACGGCTCCAAATGCGATCTTTTCCTCTGGCGAGGGTAACAACTCCGAAAAGGGTTATAAAATAATCTCATCACCGCATTCCTTGTGCAAATTAATCAATTTAGCATTCAGAGCCTGAACACAAAATGTCTGCCATCTCTTACCGACTCTCCTCACAGGTGGTGATGCAGCACTGGACGAAGACCACATTCTCAATTGACACCAGATCACCCGAGTGGGAGGCGCTGACCATGTGCACGTGCTTCTGGCGATCGCAAATCAGCCTGGAGCCGATTTCCTCTCCCTTTCGAGCTAGCTGGTATATACTCATCTGAGGACTCTATCTGTTTTCTAATCCTTCTCAGTTGTGGCGTCGACGACACCAAAATAGTTGGGAGCACCCGATTGACAGCCCAGAAGCAGGCACCCCGCTGAAGATACATCTGAACAACTCTTCACATGTTGGGCGCTACCATTGTTTATGCGGGGAAGAAGTAACAGACAGACCAAGTGATTGTGAAAGCATGCGGGGTAACACGACGATTACACTGAACAACAAATTTCAAAAGTTTTTTTTTACTGGAGATGTGTAAAGTGATTAAGACTAATTTGGGTACGCTGATTTCAAAAATCATAACCGTTTTGCTGTATCACGTCAGGATTTTCAGGAACAGAAATATTCCCATTGCCTAGAAGTCAGGATTTCAATGAAATTTACATATGTCTTTAACATGTCTATTTCGTACAATTGTTGTTAACTTGTGTTATATTTTTCTTTCTTTCAGATAAAGATGAGTTGGCGTTCCTGTACCAATCATCCTGACAACTTCTGTTATGTCTGTGGTCGGTATACCAAAAAAGATCAACAGCGAAGTATATCTTCAGCAGTGAAAATGAAGGCCGCCTACTTTCACTACTTCGGGTGTAAGGTGGGGGACCAAGAACAGAGCTGGGCACCACACATCTGCTGCACAAGCTGTCACACAACCTTGACTCAGTGGTTGGTGGGCAAGCGCGCGAGCATGCCATTTGCGGTGCCCATGATATGGCGTGAGCCGCAGAATCATCATGATGATTGTTATTTCTGCTGCACAAGCATCGCCGGCTTCAACAAGAAGACTAAAGGTCACATCAAGTACGCTGACTGCGTCTCTGCTCGTAAACCTGTGCCTCATGATGACGAGAACCCCGTTCCAACACCTCCAGCTGATCAGAACATAGCTGTAAGCAGTGGTGAAGAGGATGGTGATGATGAACCTTTTGAACCCGACACTCAAGAATCACACCTTCTGAACCAGGGAGACTTAAATGATCTTGTAAGAGATCTCTCGCTGTCAAAGGCGAAGGCAGAGCTGCTTGGATCAAGGCTGCAGCAGTGGAATCTACTTGAACCTAACACCAAGATATCCTTGTTCAGAGCACGTCACAGAGACATGGCTGAGTTCTTTGAGATGGAAGACACGATGACATTCTGCAGTGACATCAACGGTCTGTTGAAAGAACTTGGGTGTGATCACGATCCTGCAGACTGGCGCCTCTTCATCGACTCGGGGAAGAACAGCTTGAAGGTTGTTTTGCTCCACAATGGCAACGAGAACCCATCAGTCCCACTGGCTCACGTGTTCGGCATGACAGAGACCTATGAGACTATGCGGCAGCTGCTTGATTCCATCAAGTACAATGACTTCAACTGGCACATCTGCGGAGACTTGAAAGTGGTGGCGCTTTTGTTAGGGCTGCAGTCAGGCTACACGAAATACATGTGCTTCCTTTGTCTCTGGGATAGCAGAGACGACAAGAATCACTGGACGAAGAAAGATTGGGAAGAGCGAAAAGAGCATGTACCTGGTCGACACAACGTGAAGCATGTCGCCCTTGTCGACCCAGCCAAGGTTTTCCTTCCACCAATCCACATAAAGCTCGGCTTGATGAAAAGTTTTGTACGGGCAATGGATCTGAATGGGCGTGGGTTGAGGCGTGGGCCTCAAGGAAAAGTTTGGCAACACCTTGTCGGAGGCCAAGATCAAGGCTGGTGTCTTTGTTGGACCGCAAATCCGACAGATTATGAAGGACGAAACTTTTCCGACAACTCTAAACCCCAAAGAGCTGGCAGCGTGGAGGAGCTTCAAAGCTGTGACGGACAACTTCTTGGGGAACGAGCGCGCGGACAACTATGAAGAAATAGTGCAGCAGCTGCTGGAGTCCTTCAGGAAACTTGGCTCCAGGATGTCCCTGAAAATCCATTTCCTACACCAGCACCTGAACTTCTTCCCTGACAACTTGGGAGCAGTCTCGGACGAGCACGGCGAGCGATTCCACCAAGAGATTTCACTCATGGAGACGCGTTACCAAGGGCGGCACAACCCGAACATGATGGGCGATTTCTGCTGGTTCCTGCATCGTGAAACTGACACAGAGCAGCACAAACGCAAAGCCAAATGCCTAAAGCATTTTTAATTCCATTCTAGTGGAGTTTTTCTGTAATTTCTATAATTTTGAAGCATTCATGATGAAATAAATGAATAAATGAATTTTTGTAAATTTCATTGAAATCCTGACTTCTAGGCAATGGGAATATTTCTGTTACTGAAAATCCTGACGTGATACAGCAAAACGGTTATGATTTTTGAAATCAGCGTACCCAAATTAGTCTAAATCACTTTACACATCTCCAGTAAAAAATTGTTGTTCAGTGTTATCCATGCTGCACAAGATGGTACCCAACTGTTCTCCAAAATGCATCACATCTGGAAATAGCTTGTTACCTCTGCCACCGAAGGTGGACGGAGGTTATGCTTTCACGTTTAAAGGTTATGCTTTAAAAGTGATTCTTCACCATTGAGAGATGGTCCTAAAAACGATATACAGCACAACATATTTTAAAATGTTGTGGATGGATTATGACAAAACATGGTGGATGAGTTGGGTAGGTGACAGGAATCAGCCGAGAAGATTTTGTGACAAGAACAAGCCATTGCCTATCAGTGGGATACAAAAAAAAAAATTTGTCTGGCCACGGGACGACTTTCCCAAGTGCTATGATTGTTGGAGGATTAAATCTCCAAAAACAAATATTCTCAAGGCGAGCGATCATCACATGAAAGGCAAGGACACTTTCAAAAACAATTGAAAATTATGCCTGAAAACATCACAGCGGATCAGGTGTTAGACCTCGAGTTGCCTGGCTGCTGCATACTTAAATCGACAAAGAGCGAGATTAAGAATGTGTGGCATGGATGAAGGTGGGTAGTTGTACGGGATGGGATGGAGGTGGTCGTAATAGCTAACACTTGCTATCAAAAACAACAAAAAAGGTTCCATCGATGGCAACAGACACATTCACCCTTTGAGGAGACGCTCTCCACCACAGACATACATGGTAACCTGGGCTTGTCCACATCCTTAATCTTGAAGCCGGCATGTGGGGTCTGTTGGGACCCCTCGGTGCTATTCCTGTTGATTTTTCTGCAACTAATGTTGTCATTTTTCCCCTTCTGCGATATCTCCCATCGTGTTGTCTCAATTCAACTGACAATATGAACAGTTTTTACGTGAAACTATTTTGGAGCAATACAAACGTGATGGAAGTTAGAAACAATCTTCCCTGGCTTCTAGAGTCTCACCAGACCACAAGCAAAATGAAATTATTTTTCTTTTTAGTGCAATGAAATTCATGGTGACCAGCCACCAAGCGATTGGAAATCTGTCACTGACGTCGAGCTGAAATCATTTATGGACTCCCGATTCTCGCAGGTGTGGTCAAGAGCAACCGTGAGCAGCTCGATGAACGTTGGTCTTTCAGAACTGGCAGACTGATGCTCAGGGCAACAATGCGCCTGAAAAGGTTTCAACAAATCTTGTGCCACTTTCGATTCACCAAGCGAAATACACAAAACGCACGGGGGGAAGATGATGAACTTCACTGCCATCAGAGACATATTTATTGCTGCCCTGCTGAAATATTACATACCTGGCCCTTCTACGACTGCGGATGAGCAGTTGGTACCATATAGAGGTCACTGTCCCTTTCATCATTACCTGGCCAGTATAAACCAGCTAAATACTGCATCAAGGTTTGGTGGAACCGTGACAGTGAGAGAAGCTATGCGCTGACTGGCCAGGTGTACCTTGGTAAACGTCTGAATGAAACCCAGAAGGTGAACCGGAGTAGAAGGGTGGCGAAGGATCTCGTGTCCCCTTGGTACAAAACAGGAAGAAATGTAACCACAGACAATTTCTTCACCGGTGTCCCAATAGCAATTGAACTTCTGCAGCAAAACAATACACTGGAAGGGACTTTGAAAAGCAATAAACCTGATATTCCTGCTGAAATACAAGTCCTCATCATGAAGTGGTTGGCAACATTTGGATTTAGTGGAAAAAAAAAACAACCTCACAATTGTGTCAAACGTTCCAAAGAAAAACAAAAGGGTCATCTGCCTCTCAATCCATCAAAACAAGGATGTGCCTGCAGAAGATAATCCCAAACACAATCCTGAAATCCTGGTGTACGACAACAAAACAAAGGGTGGAGTTGATAACTTGAGCTATTTGGTCACACTGCACACACCCGTAAAAGGAAAATTCTGCACTGGCGTATGGCAATCTTCTTCAACATTATAGATGTTGCTGCTCTGATTGTGTCAACAATTACGTTTCCTGAACGTTTCTCGAACAACTCCAGGACACGTCGAGCAATCTTGAGTGAGCTTGGTAACAAGTTGATCAGCAGTCAGATGGAAGACTGGTTGGCTGAACCACAAGTTATTCAGAAAGGAGCCAAGCATGGCCTCAATGCTCTGGGGTGCAAGATAAATGGATGACCGCCATCCAGGGAGAGACCCACCAAATGTCGTCGTTACATGTGCTCCAGGACAAGGGACAGGAAATCGCAGATGGTGTGCGAGAAGTCACAAAAAATTACTGCAAAGAGCATAGTATATACATTTCATTGGAGAGAATTTGGGTTTACTCCGTTCGAAGGGTTGCCATTAAAGTTGCTTCGACAAAATGATGCTTTGTGTGTTACTTTTACTTGTTAAATTTTCACAAATACATGGCAGAGTCACAGCAGACCCCAGGTGACAAACAACAGTTTTTCCATAACGTTCCGGTGTAAAGGTTAAAACATTTCCCTCTTTTCACTGCAATTGCAAATGGCAAGATATTGATATGGTTTTAGCTAATCAATTTTACTCAAGTGAAGTTGAGATTATTGACCTGGCTGCCCACCAATATGTTCCTTAACAAATCTAAAAACTCTCAATCCAGGAAAACCGTTTGCTTCATAATTGGGAAGCTCCCCCTGGTAAATCAGCTTATAATCACAGGCCTTCGTTCGCATACCCAACAATAACCCCATGACCCTCACCATCCTTCTTCTCCCTCACAGCCATGATCTCCTCCGGCAAAGAGAAAGGCTGCTCCAGGTTGGGAAAAGGAAGATCATGAGATTCACTCTGGATAAAAGAGAAAGAATTATGCAAATTTATGAGGACCTTCAAGCAGGAGTGGAGAGGGGGTTGAAGGACACAAAGTTTGGGTAAGAATGGTTTTGCACATGGAAAATATTTTCATTCTTTTCTCTTTTCTTTAAGATCAATGGAGGGGGTGTTGGAGGCATCAGAAGGAAGTGGAAGGCTCAAATTAAAATCATATCATTGAACATGAAATTGTACCATCAAGAAGTCGGTAGACTTTGTTGGGATGGCCCAGACACTCCATCAGCTCAAGACAACATAAATCTTGTGTGTGTGTGTGTGTGTGTACACACACACCACACACACACACACACACACACACACACACACACACACACACACACACACACACACACACACACACACACACACACCGATAAATTACCGACCAGTCGTCTGCAGAGAATTCCTCATCCATCCAATAACCCTCATTAAACCATGGGTCATCGTTGAACAAGAAAAATGAAACCCAAAAGTGCCCGTTGGTCATTCTTTTTTTTTCTTTTTTTTAGACAGCCGAACTCAAAATTGGTTTAAGCTACAAACTTGATTTTAACACCAATCAACTGCATTTTATAGTGGGAATGTGCAAACTGATGATTGCAATATTAATTGCCTGAAAGGATTCCATGAAAAGTACACAAAACTGCATTCCTTTGTGAAGGAAGAGGAAGGACTCAGAGGTGGGTGAGACTACAACTGTCAATCAGCCCGATAGGGCAGGGACACCACACACATTTGCCAAGGGCCAGACCTACATGGCTGTGGTTAACGGTGGAATATTATCAGCAGTGTCCTTGCAGGGCAGTCACGGGGCCCAACGAGAGCAACAACACACATACATGTGTGTATATATATATAATATATATATAAAATAAGTACTATTTATAATGTTAGATCGTCAAAATATATTTAAAGCTCAGTTCATGTCTGTGTGTCACAAGATGTCTATTCTATTTGAACATTAGTGACACGCTGACGACACACACGTACGTACATCTACTGATTACATACTATTGGAATGTAGCTTTGAAACCTGTCGACCCTTTAGAATGCCGAGACTCCCCCCCCCCCAAAACCATCAAGACCCCAAAGAGCCTGCAGACCCCCCCCCCCCCACCAATACCCTTGACGCCCCGAAGGACACCCCCAGACCTGTGACCTTTATACTCCTTCGGCCGAATCATTTCGACCTCTTACACCCAAAAGACAGATTAGAGACATCTTTGACTCTTGACCACTTGACCTTTTTACATGCTTGAGAGATTAGACCCTTTTGATCCCTTCGACACTAATGTTCACGTACCCTTTTTCGACCTTTCGACCATCAAGAACCTTTTAAGCACATCTCGCAAACATCGAGTCTTCTTAAAAAAAATACGGACTCCACTTCTTTTCAGCAAGTCCTGTGCAAACTCGACCCACCCAGGGGAAAGGTACTCTGCTCGAAGTTAATAAAAGCGCTCATCACACTGGAAGCAAAACACTTTCAAACCAGAAATTAACGTATCATCAATTTCGTCACTTAACTTCAGCAAAGATTGTACTCCACTTAGAATTCCCCTTGTGCACCCATATCATTCCAACCGAAAGGGGGCAGGGGGAGACTGCTCGTGTTGAATAAAACACAAATCTTTCTGAAAATGTGTGTGAAAATAAATATATGTATATTCGGTGTGAAAATGAAATTCTCAAGCATGTAAACACATTTCTAAAATGGAAGGGCACTCAGTGGAGCACACACCTCCACCACACACAATGCCTGATCCAGTAAATTTTTGAAATATTGTTCTGGTTTTGAAAAGTTACCCCAGGGGGAGAGCATATTTGGCCACGTAGGGGACCTGAGGAATAGTTATTTCAATTGTCTTTGTGTAGGTAGTCCTTGGTCCGTTGGTGAGGGGTTGTTCAGTGGGGACATGCGTTAGCAAGGTTGTATTTTTTCCACTGTAATGGTTCCCCCCTCCTGCTCTGTTACTTTCAATCATCCCTCCTTTTCCCCATCTGTCCATTTCCCTCCTCCCCCTCCCCTCTGCCTTTCTCAATCCACCAATAACTCTCCTTCAGAAAACATCCTTGCGACAATCCCTCCTTCACCACATTGGGTTTACCTTCAACCCTGCGGCCGTTCGGTCATCCCTCGGTCCGGTGGAATCTCTCCGTTTTAATTACATTATTTTACACATGTGCATGGCACAGTGCATGACGCTTGGTATTCGTGGTCTGTGGGGTGCAAAAGAACTGTATGAGGGAATGCCTGCGTGTGAGGGAGGGATCGGTAGCTTCTGTCGCGGCCTTGTGCGTGTGAAGGGACGGGCGAGGGCTGTACCGAGCGTTTCCTCAGAATGACGTGGAATTTTCCACATGGCACGTCATGGACCGACCCCCATCGGCCACACACCAATGAGAGACGGAGAAGACTCATGAGAGGGGAGGGGGGGGAAGAGCGATGTGAAGAACAGGGCAAGAGTGCAAAGAAGTGAACAGGGCAGGCTCGCACGAGCTGTGACGGAAATAGCTCACGAGAGGAAAGAAAAAAGCTCATGAGAGAAGGAAAAGAGATGCAACTATGCAGAAGACTCATGGGAGAAGGGAAAAGCATGTGAGGGTGAAGAAAAAAGTTTGAGCAGTTGGTGTCGAGCGTTTGTGGAAAACAAACTCCATCCACGAGCATCGTCCTGCCCTCTCGATCCTGTCAGCCACGAAGGACGAGGAGGGTGCAGCCTCATGTGCCCCAATTTCCAGAACCTTCAAGTCTTGCAAGATGCCTTGTGTCCAGGTACAGCCACTGACATGCTGTTCCACACTGTGTATGCAACCCTCTTCTCATGTTCTTCCCATTTGTGGGGGATATTTGCCACATGCAAAGCAGCCGCTCATAAATACTTCAGAGAACATTCAGACAGATTACCAACAGGGCGATTTAGAGTATGAGAGAGGCGGGATGGTGGGAGTTGGACACATTACAGAATGATGGAAAAAGACTTTCATCTATCTCTTGAACATGCTTCAACACATGCCCTCGGTCAGTTTCCATAGAAAGCCATTCTTGTGCTCGATATTTATTCAGGAAATAACCAGTCTCTCTTACTCCCATTCCCCCTTATGGCTGTTCTCATAATACAATTTGAGAAGTGTCCGTCTGTTTTATTACCTCCGCTACTGAAGGTGGATGGAGGTAATGTTTCACCCCTATCTCTTTGTGAACAAAATTTCTCAAAAAGTTGTGAACGGATTCAGACGAAACTTGGTGGGCAGGTTGGGTGTGCAACAAGGAAGAATTGATTCGATTTTGGTGAAGATCCAATAATTTTTTGTGATTCTTCACCATTGAGTGATCGGGCAATTGTATGTATGTACACACACACACATATACATACATATATATACATATATATACATACATATATATACATATATATACATATATATACATACATATATATACATATATATATATATATATATATATATATATATATATATATATACATATATATACATACATATATATACATATATATACATATATATACATACATATATATACATATATATATATATATATATATATATATATATATATATATATTCGACATTTCAAAAAGTTATACAGTTGTGGCCAAAAATATTGGCACCCTTGCACTTTTTTCAAATAAACTCAATGTTTTCTAAAAATAAGTTGAAATTGACAAAAGTATTTTCTCTCCACAATTCTTTATTTCACTGTTAATATTACAGAACCTTTGTTTTTGATTCAGAACTTGATGTATCCTTTAAATCAGAAAATAAAAAGAAATGGCATTAACAAAATTATTGACACCCTCGACTTAATATTTGGAAGCACAGCCTTTCGACAAAATAACTGCAGTCAAGCTCTTCCTATAGCCATGAATGAGCTTCCGACACCACTTTACTGGCAGTTTGACCCACTCCTCTTGCACAAACTGTTCCAGTTCTCCCAAATCTGAAGGGTGCATTCTCCCAACTGCTTGCAGGGAAAAATGTTCTTTTCTTTGACGATTTCATTTTGTTTTCTGCAAACATGGAGATTATGTGCTTCACCAAAAAGCTCTAATTTGGTCTCATCTGTCCACAGGACATTCTCCCAGAAGGATTTTTGCTAGTTCAGGTGTGTTTTGGCAAACTCCAGTCAGGCTTTCTTATGTCTCCCTCTCAGCAGTGGGGTCCTCCTGGGTCTCATTCCATAGAACCCCCTTTCCTGGAGTTGGCGACAGATGGTGCGAGTTTAAACTGTCGTAACTTGTGTCTGAAGGTCAGCTTTAATATGTTTGGCAGTTGATCGAGGTGCTTTCTCCACCATTCGAACAATCCTTCACTGCAATCTTCGATCAAGTTCTCTGTAGTGGCCACATCCAGGGAGGATGGCAACGGTGCCATGGGCCTTAAACTTCCTGATAACATTGCGTACGGTGGACACAGGAACAACAAGGTCTCTGGAGATAGACTTGTGGCATTGAGATTGTGCATGCTTGGCTATAATCTTATGTCTGACCTCCTCAGACAATTCTCTGGTTTTCGTTCTTTTCTCCATGCTCATTGTGGTACACACAGTGACACAAAACAGCAGAATGCCTCCTTTTCTCTATTCAAACTGGTTGGATGAGTGATTTTTATATTGCAGGCACCTGCAACTCACCACAGGTGAGTTCAATTTCAAAGTAAAAGGAGAATCACCT
The DNA here is from genome assembly GCF_056783735.1 of Eptatretus burgeri. Taxonomy (NCBI): domain Eukaryota; kingdom Metazoa; phylum Chordata; class Myxini; order Myxiniformes; family Myxinidae; genus Eptatretus; species Eptatretus burgeri. Next base: position 11,721,269 of record NC_140977.1, on the reverse strand, counting down.
GCTTGAAATCTAATAATTTCAAGCAACTTCTGAAAGGTGCCAATAATATTGTCCGGGCCATTTTAGGATTTCTATGTGGAATTTACTATTTAGTCAATTTTTTTTCAGCCTTTTTTGGTTTTGTTCCACTGCAAACCAAATACACACATGTGGATACCAAAAGATTTCAACAATTTTATGGAAGAAATGGTGCATTATTTGAAAAAAGTGCAAGGGTGCTAATATTTTTGGCCACGACAGTCAACGGATTCGGACGAAACTTGGTGGACGAGTTGGTTAGTTGACAAGAACAAGCTCATGAAATTTTAGTTCAGGTCCGAATTCCGAACCAGCCTATCAGTGGGGTACAAAACGTAAACTAAAGAGCCTGGTGGAGGTACGTGCTCCACCGAGTGTCCTTTTATTCATTATTTTAAACTACACTGAGGTAGCCTTTCGGCTAAGTTGCATGCAATTGCAGAATTACAAGACAAAGAAAAAAAAGTTGGAGCAATACCCCTGGATGCTCACCTGGTAGGTGTGGATGACCCACAAAACATGTAATGGAGAAGAAAATAAATACCTGCGGATTTTATTTTAATGCCAAGAACAAACTTTGGTACACCATGGGTTATGAAGGTTGTGGTAAAGTTTCATCGAAATTGTTTGTGTAGTTTCAGAAAAGAAGTTGCAAGTATTTATGGACAGACGGATGGACGAACGATCCCATAAACTCCCCGGAACGATATTCCAGGTGAGCTAAAAATGAATGCAAAGCAATAAAAAGAAGACAGATAAAAAGTTCTTTCCTGAGCAGATGCCATTTTCTCTGCTCTGAAAGGCAGTCTTCAAGAGCCGAGGATACCTCTTCAGGAAGAGTCTTCTTTCACGGTTGTTGGTTAGAGTTAGCTTGTTGATGTAATGCATTTACGCATTGCACACAATCATGCTCGTCTTCGTGCATCCTCATCGGGGCCACGTGAGGATCCAATCAACACTTTTCCTGTTCATTACCACGTTGTCAGTGCATGGTCATCTGTTGCCATGCTCTTTCAGGATCCTCAATTTCAGAGGATAAAACAAGTCTCATCTTTGATTGTGACAACCAAAATGCAACGGTATATTATTTGTACAGACTGTGGTGTCAATTTTTTTTTGTATACATTGTCGAGACTCCTATGAGAGGCATCACACAAGGGGGGGGAGGGCAGGAGACGAGGGGTGGGAGAGGGGAAGGACAAAAGCAGTGGGGAACAGAGACTTTATGAGATTTCCGGAAGGGAGAGGGATGGGGCGGGGACCATGGAAGAAACAAGATAGACATCACAGGGACTTTTAAGACCTTACACGACAGGGAATTTTTCGGGAAGGAAGACAGGGAATTTGAAGGAAGTGGGTTTGGGGTGGATTAGCGGGGGTAGGAAAGATCATGGCTTTAGATGGGGAAGATAAGAGGTGGTTGTGAACAGCTGTTTTGAAGACCTGGGGGGAAGAGTGGGATTGAAGAGAATGTGTGGGTATATTCCAAAGGTGGGGGGAAAAATAGAGAAGAATAAAAGTGTGAAGGCGAGCATAGATTCATGATTTTGGTAGTTTTACCAGAAGGGGGTTGCTGGCGGTCCTTGAGCACCCTGTGGAAATATGAGGGGGGGGGAACATCGCAGACAGAGCGGGGGTGAGACCAGAGAGGCGACAGGAGAAGACAAAGACCACTGACCTGCCTACGGTGAGACAGTGAGAGACCCAGACTCAGCCTCACCGCGGGAGATACCAATGATCCTAAATGCCTTTGTTCCCACAGCGTGAAGCCGAGAAAGGTGAGAAGCAGGAGCACCAGCCCAGAGGGGAGAGCAGTCCTTCATCAGGCTGCGGATAAAAGCTTTGTATGTGGTCAGGAGGTGAGGTGTGTTAGTCGTATGTGGTCAGTCCTGAAGGACTTTGCACGACGGTGGATTCCCAGTTGGCGACTGGCTTTGGAGGCCAGGTTGGAAATGTGGCTTTCCCAGGAAAGATCATGACAGATAGTGAGACCCAGAAGTTTGAATGAAAGGACTTCAAGAGGATTGTTACAAAAGTAGATGGGGTGGGGGGGTTTCCAAATGGTCCTTTCGGAAAGACAGAGTGAGTGTGATATTTTGTCAGGGTTGAGAGACATGTTCCATGTGTTGAACCAGTTTGTTATTTATGCAGATCTGCAGAGAGCGAAGAAGCTGTTGCTTGCCAGTCTGAGGGATGACAGATGGTACGGCACAGGGTGGTCATCAGCACAGAGATAAAGAGGATTTTCCAGTCAGATAGATCATTGATGAAATCCAGAAAAAGAACAGGGCACAGAACGCCACCTTGAGGAACTCCAGCCTGGACAGGAAGAGGGGATAAGAGAACTCCATTTAGGGCCACACGTTGGCTGCGACAGGAGAGGAAGTCTGCCAGCCACGAGTGGAGATGGCCTTGGATACCATAGGAAGAGAGGTTGGTGAGCAGGGCGTTTTGATATTTGGTGACAGAGCAGAGTTTGGTGACACGGGTGCCAGACCGTGTCAAAAGCACGCGATATGTCTAGGGATATGTTAAAAGGTTAAAATAAGTTAAAAGATTACATGGAAAGGGTGGAAGTCCTCAACTTCAAGCCAAAGGCCTTCAGATCCAGACAAAATGAATTTTTAAAAAAGCAAATATTTATCTTTGGCACAACGTAATGCAGTGGATAATATTCAATCTCAATTATTATGATGTACACAGGAGACAAATAAATATCGTTTCATTTTGAAATGTTTCCTTATGTAACAAAGTGAGAACAACTTACCAGTGCCTCAATGTCATAGTAAGTGTTCAGATGATCCCACAACACCTGGGAAGGAACTTGCCTCCCAATATTCTTGCTGAATTTGTCACGGATGCTGATCATTTGAAAATGTCGGTTCACGCCTGTGGGAACATTTTATAAATGTTAATTTAAAACACACCACAGTAAGTTTCCACATAATGTCATGGATGTGTTCCGAGATAGTGCAACATTAAGCAAACTGGAGATTCCCACAGACGTTGTGTGAAAATGGGGGGGATGCGTTGCCACGGCATATTTTTCGTAACCCGAACATAACTAACCTCACTTAACTACATCTTTGAGAAACGTTAAACAAATCAAAATAAAGAACTAATTAAATACACAAATGGTCAACTAAATGAACAGTCAGTCACAGAGGTACTCACAAAAATGTTGCGCCGAGATTGCTTGTCGGGACGGGTGAGGCGAGGGTGTGGAAGGGGTTACGGGGAGGGAGATCAGGCCTCCGTATCTCGGACGGACTGCTTGAATAATTTGTGGGCTTGGAAAGAGAAGGGGAGGGAAGCCCGGAGCGATACAGTGCTCAGCAAATTCGGAGCGGATAAGGGGTTACCGAGGTGCCACGAGATGGTGCGATCCGAACATTTGTACGAAGATGAATCTTGTGTTTGGAAAACCAAGAAGGCCAATCGCTGCTGCAAGGCTCGGTGGACAAATAAAATACTGAGTGCGTCATGTGATCACATTTATTTAGGCCGAAGTCACATTTGCCACGGCAGCCGTGGGGTCTCCAAAATCTACGGCCACTAGCAATTATACGGCGGCCGCAGTATTTCCACGGTCACACAATGTAGCAGTCACTTTTTTTTTTTTCTCCCGGGGAGCCGCACAGTGAATTTAGAAATTGTGGAGACCGAAAACGTGGGGTTGCCGTACGGTCTTTGATTTGATGTCGCACGGTGACCTTTAGGGGGCCCTGCGGCGGCCATATAATTTAAGGCAGACGCAAGGTAGCCTCAAGGTGCCCGCAAGGGGACCGCGGGGGGGGGGGGGCCCTAAGGCGAACGTGCGGCCAGACGGATAGTAACGAGTGGGCTCATTTTTTTTTTCAGCTTGTTGAATTGCTCCGGCGAACGTAGAAATGAAAAAAGTTACAACTCCGCATTATAATTCCACGGCGACCCCTACGGCCTGTAAAAGATAGCCAAACGGCGTTGGGCCACCCTGAGGCCACCGCAGAAACTCTGCGGCCGCCGCACGTTTCTGTCAATTCAGAGGGCGTACGGCCGCCGTAGAGCAAATGTGACTTAGGCCTAAAGAGTAGTGAACTGTGACAAAATGAAATGTGCTCGGAGCCAGTGCCGATAATGATTCTGCAGCTCGTTTTAAATACTGTACCTATCCATACATGAAAACAAACATGTTGGAAAACAATTTGCATTCCTAATTTATCCCCACAAAGTAATCCACGAGTTTATTTCGCTTTGTCTTGTACTCCAAACAGACTTATCTATGAATGAAGGAAAGAACTAGAGGGGGGAGCACTCGGGAGAGTGCAAAACCTCCGCCGCCAATACTGCTGGGTCACTCAAGTGAACCTTTTATCTTATTCATTAAATATGATGTCAACAGTGCTGACAGTTATAGTTCTTTTCTCTAACAATTTTTTTTTTTGGTGGGGGGGGGGGGGTTGGAAATCACTTAAAACGTAGAAATGCAAAAAAAACCTCTAACAATTTCTTTTTGGGGGGTAGGAAATCACTTAAAACATGTGGAAATGCAAAAAAAAAAATTCCCCCTTTTTTTGGGCGGGGTAACAATTTTATTGGGGGGTTGGAAGTCACTTAAAACATAGACATGCAAAAAAAAAAAATATTTGGGGGGGTAACAATTTTTTGGGGGTTGGAAATCACTAAAAAAATGTAAAAATGCAAAAAAATAAAAAAATTTCTAAAAATTTTTTGGGGGGGTTGGAAATCACTTAAAATATGTAGAAATGCAAAACAAATAAAAAAATTTCTAAAACAATTTCTTCGGGGGGGGTTGGAAATCACTCTGTAGAAATGCAAAAAAAGTCTCTAAATTTTTTGGGGGGGGGTAACAATTTTTTTGGGGGGGGTTGGAAATCACTTAAAACATGTAGAAATGCAAAAAAAAAATTTTGGGGGGGGGGGGTAAAAAAAAAATTTGAGGGGGTGTTGGAAATCACTTAAAACATGTAGAAATGCAAAAAAAATCTTTTTTTGGGGGTGGGGGGTAACAATTTTTTTGGGGGGGGTTGGAAATCACTTAAAACATGTAGAAATGCAAAAAAAATAAAAAAAATTCTCTATTTTTTTGGGGGGGGGACCAAGTCCAAAATTTAATGGCATGATCCTTGGACCATACCTAACCCCCCCCACCAAGTTTCGTTGAAATCCGTCGAGGAGTTTTTCGTAATACTGTTCAGAAACAAACAAACAAACAAACAAACAAGAAAACAAACAAACAAACAGAAAGACGTGAAAACAGTAACCTCCATCCATCTTCGAAGATGGCGGAGGTTAAAAATGGGGGAAATGGGAAAATTAGCCAATTAAAGTTAAACTCCACATCAGCTCAATATGCCCAAAATATGGTTCACCATATGGAAGAAATATTGATATTCACTCAGGTTCAGCGTAACAAAAGAGAATCTTTAATACATACGCATGGAGAGAAATAAACAGAATACAATCAATGAACCTCTCCAACACAGTGCCCATGACCAAGTACTTCTACACTTAAACGAGGACAAGTGGGGGACAGAGCGAGATGGTTGAACAAACAAGAGAAGGTAAGAAACAGTTGTGGTCAGTCTCTTAGTTTGGGAGGAGTAGCTTGCTCAAGGCCTCAAGTCAGATAAAAAAAAACTTGAGTGAAACAGAGTTCAACCAATGGGAAAAGAAAAGGGTGAAACAAAATTCAATCAGTGGTAAAGTACCAGGTGGTCCAGGCAGACAAGTTCTGGAGTCAAGCAGAGTTCAGCCAATGAGAAAAAAGTACAAACAATTACTCAAGGTCCAAGGAAGATAGAGGTTGTTGAAAAAAAAAGTGTTTCAACAGTAATAAAGTACAAACGGCAACCCACCCCTCCATGTTCCCAGCACAGATAAGAGTATATAAAGCATTCCATGCATTCCAACTGTTACCCCAAATGAGAACCAGCTGCTCCAATGTCCTCTCAGACACAAAGAGCCACATACTTGTACTCAAGTTGAATCAGAATATGTCAAAGTTGCATTGTTGCGGAGCCATGTTTCGACTGCGAGCACGACCGCGAGGTGGAGCAGTTGGGTCATCTCTATCGAACACCCAGAATAGAGATTGTACCTTTCGGAAAACTCCGAGGGTACGGGTCTCTTACCGAACCGTGAATTGGCAATAATTCCACCACGTGGTACAGGGTTATTTGCCAATCTTCAAAATACCAAGAGATCCACATGGCGAGTTACTGAGTATTCACACTCGACGGAACTCGTACGAGTCGAGCTGTTCGCGTGCCCGACCCGTGCGCAACCCGAGCGGATGGTTGCCGAAGTCCCGTCAGTCCAAATGTACATTTACAGCGGCAACAGCCTTTTTATTCACCAACACGCGCCATGCTAAGCCAATGGAAGAAACACAGCAACGAACTGATACATTCAACAAATGTATTTATTTATAATGGGGGAAAGGGGGAGCACGCAAGAAGCAGAGTTATCCGACTATAGGATAATGCAAATTTACACACAAGCACTTAAACAATTCCTACTGAGACGGGCGCGCACACACACACACACACACACACACACACACATACACACACACACACACACACACACACACACACACACACACACACACACACACACACACACACACACACACACACACACACACACACACACACAGCTGTCCACCTCGTGTGGTTAAGCTGACACGGGCGAACCAGGCCAGTGTCGAGATGAGATGATAGAATCCATACCTCCCTTCTGTGCTTGTCCCGGCAACCAAACCTCTCCTCTCTGTATCCCAAACTGTCGAGAAGGGAGGAGGTTTCTCTGCCACTTCTCCGAGTCTTTGTTGAACGTCAAAGCGAGGGCTGATAACTCCACACTCGTTCAACCTGCCCATCAGATTGACCACAACCTTGCCTACTCTATCTCTATGGTCATCAACCATCTCAAAAGCTCTCTCGTTCACCAACAGATAGACGGCACGCAATCGACTTGCGGTTCTTGTGGAGGAAGGATCTCTCCTCGTCCGATCGCGCCGCCACCTTATTCACCCTAGTCCAGGGGGGAGGAGCCGCCTCCTCCCTCCTCGCTGGATGGTTTTGGCACGCAAAATGTGCTCGTCGCCCTGTCATTGGCCATAACGGGCGGCAAGGGTGACATCACGCAGACGCCCAGGGACGTGGTGACGTCACGCAGACCGCCTTTCTCACCGTTGCGGGGTCTGATTGGCTGAGCGGCAGCCACCTCACCCGTAGCAGGCTGATTGGTCGAGGGCCGCCGTGAGGCTCCTCCTTGAACTCCGCCCACCATGGCGTCGGCCAGAGCGATGTGAAGGTGAGGGTGATGCTGGCGTTGTTGTAAAAATAAAAGAAAACCTTGACTATCAAAATAACTTCGCAGCACATGTACATTAAATAAGGGAAAGGGGAGCCATCTATCCACATTTACTTATCAAAATAACTGAGCTATAGGACCTGTATGTTGAGTGCTCATGGCTTCCAGATTCGTAACAATATTAATCATGTAGTCATTGGTGCATTTCAGTTTCCAATGGAACTCATTCATACTGTATCTACAGATAATTACATAGTCTTCGTCAATTTAATTAATATCGTGTAACATGGCCTAAATTCCTTTATTTATTACACTGGTTACAACTTTTAAAATTGCACTGAGGTCCAAACAGACATTTAAGAGGAGAAGCTGCACATGAGGGATTTCACATTTGGAAGAAAGGTTGGTATTTCAGTTGGGATTTGTGAGTGCAACAGAGGTTAACCTGATTCAAGTTGAAATCCCCATAGCAGAGGCAGGACTTTGATTTGGACTCGTGAATCGGGATAGAGACGAGCAAGTACGAGAGTCAAACAGAGAACATTTCAAGGCTTAGGGTGTAAAAGGCAGAGAATGTGTCTGTGCATCGAGCATCTGAAAAGCCATTTTTACATGCAACGGATTTTTTTTAAATAAGTAAACTAAATGGGCACTCTTGGACATCACATCACCAGATATGCCTCCACCCACATTATTCCATCATGATACATACTTGTGCCAAGTTTGATTAAAATCCCTGAACCCAGATCAAAATATGAAATAAATCTGCCAGACCAGACCATCAGGTTGAAATTTAAAACGTATATCCCCCATGACTAGATAATTGTGACAATTCACGTCGATTGATGAAGCAGTTAAAGATAATTAATTATTTTTAAAGACTTTTGTTCAATCCAATACAGTGGCCAGACCATGTGACCTATTAATTAATTATTAGTGAACATCCTGGCATCCTCCCGGTGTATGCCCCGTTTTAGAATAGGTGCACCGTATCCCTGCGTGTCGTCAGAGGCGACATAAGGGTTGGCATCCAGCCATTAAAAAAAAATATATATATATATATAAAAATAAAATATTGTTACAATTCTCGGAACCGTATGCATACAACATAGTTGTCCTGAGTCAGTTATTCCATTAATATACGTGTCGTTAGATCCCTTCCTTGGGTAGTGGGAAGACACGGGGGTACACTGCGATGGGCTTTAGTTAGGTTATTAAATCATTTTTTTCCCTTTTATTTTATCCCCTCCATTCCACTTCCCACTCTTCTACTGAGGTAAATCTGTCTCGCTTGCTCCCCTCGTTACGCTGGCCACAGCGTACCACCGACTACCCACTGTATCCCAGAGACTCGTTTTTCTGAGGCAAAATCCCAACGTTCGCTATGGGTTCCGCATTGGCATCCACCTTCCCAAACTGACACGCAGAGAGTGGGCGGGCATTACCAGTGTCTGGCCGAAACCCCCCCCAGAAAGGCGGATCACATGAAGGCCCGGGCCAATCTGGATGCTCAGATCGGACAATGACGTCGGCTTCGCCATGGCTCCTCCCCGAGCTCGAGTCTGAAAAAGCACGGACCTCCAAGTTGGTCGTTGTAATTGTGAAGAAGTTGGGAGGACAAAGATAATTGTTGTGAAAGTGTTCCTGCTGGCTGGCTCTGCCTTCGTCTCGACGGCCCGCCTACTGTACTGGTCCTCGCCCAAGCCTCTTATATGGTCCTGCCTACTCTGCTCATCTCTCGCCTCTTTGGACTCCGCCAGACACGATTACCACGCGTGCGGCGGTAGACCGAACCACACCACTTTTGTCGGGTGCCGCACCACGGATCATCCCTCCCCCCAAAACACGCTCAGGTACCAAAACTGTGACCTCAACTCCATCCCTCCCTGGCTGCAAAAGTCCTTTGCCTTCCACTGGGTTTATTTTCCCTGAGTGTGTGGTGCCTGTCCGTTAGATAAGCCTGAATAAGATCTTAATTGTTGTTGCTTTTATTAATCTCGCATCAAGTCGGCACTGTGTCCGCTTTTGTAATTTGCTTGTATAATTGTTGCACCCAACACCTCTCTCATCTTTCCCCTGCATTACATACCGAATAAACCTTTTTGTTGTGCCACATGCTTTTCCCCATTTATTGTAAATAAGTACATGTAGAAATGTTCCCAGCTCGTCTTTGTCTTTTCCTCCATGGGTCCAGCATGGTTCGAATCTGAGTTTAGCCAGGTCTTTATTCCCGATTATCCGTTCCTTCTCGCCGGTACGTCCTTGGCAGTGCCGCTCGACTGCATCCGATCCGGAAAGGTAGTCGGTAGTTGGTAGAGTGATCCGGTTCGGGCAAGGCGTACCGAGGGCGTGGTTCCCCGGTAGTCGAAACCACGTGGTTAATTAGGTCACTTGATTCCAGACAGGAGCACCCTACGCCACGCGGCTGAGGTATTGGCGTCCACGGTCGGTTAAGCGACCCGCCGCGTCACGGAGTCTGGTGGGAATCGACATAGTTTCCCCCACCTAGTGGTGGTTCTCCGCCAGACCCCGGGCCACAACAATATTGCCTCAAAAAAAGGAAACCATGATAGAAGATCATCATGGGACCCACAAGACTAACCTTTGTTCTTACAGGGATAAATGGCCTTAAATGTTTGTGTGTGCATGTGTGTTTGTGTGAACAGCCTGGTATCCCCAAGGCTTGAGGAATATATGGGAGAAGTTTCTCCTCGATCTGTCAAGCCATTCCGGAGGAGATGATTTTTAAAGGTTTTCGGGTAAATCCAATGTGGTTGACAAACCATGTGACCGATGACATCAGAGGTAGAGAAATTTTGTTCATAATGGAGAGGCAATCACATCTGTAACGTTTCACCTCGATCTGTTCAGCTGTTTTGGAGACGAGGATTTTTGAAGACGAGGATTTTTGAAGGTTTTAATGTGAAAAACAACATGGCTGCCAAACCATGTGACCGATGGCCTCAACTTTGCTCTCAAATACAGTTTAGCCCGAGATGACCTCAACATTTTTCATACTGATCGGATAAAGCAGTCAATGAATGCAAACATAATGCCTCTGGCAACTTCATCAGCAGAGGCATAAAAAGGTAGCAATGTTTGACAAATAAACAAACTTGCCTGTGGTATAATCTGCCCTTTCAAACATGATGTGAGATTATTAATGGTTTTTTTTTCATAACTGAATGAGACCTCCAAAAAAACTTCCACATACCAACAGCATGAACACACCTTTTCCGAAATCCAAGGTCAGTTTCTCAACGTGCACGGAATGGAATAATTTTACAAATAAATATAATCGTACGCCAAACAAGATACAGATGAAGTTAGATGATAGAGAGGAGGGATACACGTATTAAACTATTCAAGGATGTATGATGATATAACTATTCTCAAAAGCCATGCCCAAAATTGGGATTACCTTCCAGGGATGCCATGACCATTTTTTGTCGCTTTTAAACCTCGCCTTTTTCGAAGATCTTGTGCTCCACCGGAATTGTGAAGCTTTGTTGACAAAACAGATACTTTTTCTCCATTTCACCATGTGGTTCAATCTCATCAGTAACTGGAAACCCTTTCGAAGGCTGCATCATACTTTGTGACAAATCAAACTCTCATTGGTGAAGAATCTCTTCAAAAATTCTCAGATCCAGATCTCCACCGAAATTGAATCAATCTGTTCTCGTCACACAGCAACCTGTCCACCAAATTTCGTCCAAATACATACCTGTTTGAGATATCGTGCTCACAGTCAAATAATGGCGAAAACATAACCTCCATCCACCTTCGGTAACAGTAGTTATAGAAATAATTAATATAAAATAAAAATTACCAGATATACTTGAATAAAACGAAAACAATTTCGAGTTCGAATAGTCTTGCCTTCAGTACCTCTTCCGGAAAGCGGTCAAACAAGCCACAACTTGCAATGAACGTCGACTTTTTTTTATAGATGGTACGCACCGTAATTGGAGGCAAACAAAACCCAACATCAACCGCACGATCAGCATCCATCCGACGAATAACATCCAATTTCACTTTGAAGGTAACATTTTTTATGGTGCCCCTGAGCCACTCGACATTACAGCAAAAACACAAAGTAGTTTGTGTACAGGGTGGGTAGAGGCGAATGCTGAAGCAATGGATAGGAGAAAGGATGGATGCTGTCAGCGACGTTCGAGTGGGATTGTGACGACGTATTTGAAAACGAAGTAAAAAGAGGGAGATGTAAATCTGGTATTGCTGCAATGTCGCAACTTTCAAGACAGAGTATGATAAATTGCCAAAATAAAATAAAAACCTATTCGTCTCGTCCATTCCCAAAGAAATGGGAGAGGGTATTGCAATCAATCTGTGTGTTGGAGTGTGTGTCGTTATGGATCTAATGATGTGGACCTAAGGCAAGGGTTGTGTACTCACTGTTTGAAGAGTTTTTGAGCTGAAAGGGATGAAAACTCCATGAACAGAGTACAATACACAGTTGATCTGAGGAGTCGGTAAATCAGCCAATTACTGACAAATTAAAAGGTTTGCTTAGGGTAAAGAACTAAATTGAGGTTTGCGATGAAGATAGAGTCAAGTAAAGAATGTTACCGAATTAGCATTATGTGCACGTTTTATATGATAATGTTGTAGCCATCAGGTCCAGCCCAGTTGCCGGGTCCGAAACCAACGAACCACACAATGTGGTCGCACTGGCGAAACGATTTGGGTGCACCGAGCCAGATTATGAGCCCGTTTGTCACGACACCGTATTCTAATGAACACCTAAATCAAACAGGCGGCATGCTAATCAGTGCCACATGTCCGTATTCCCAAAGTCGCACCCCGAGCAATGGTTGCTCCGACACAGGCACAGTCTTGACTGGGCACTAATCTCCCAAACCTAATCGGTCCTTTAACAGACATATATTGTTACGAATTTGAAAGCGAACTGCACACAACAGCCAGGTCCTATAGATCAGTTATATCGGTAAGTTTCTAGGTAGGGTCCCGTCCTATGTTTAATGGGCGATTTAGTGTATGTGCGCTGAGCAGTTCTTTTCTTAGCTCTACAATTTATATCCACAAAAAAATAACACGATGGACCATTCCCCACACGATGGCATGTCGAACACGCGTGTGGGCGGAGTTCCGTCGGTCACCGAAGTACTGACTCCACGCTTCAGCCAATCGGAAGGGTGAGAGCACGTTTGCCACCTTTCAGCCAATGGGAGCAGAGCAAGCTCCAAGAGAAGCAGAGTCGCTTCGGGGGGTGGGGGATCGAGATGCCCCGACCAATCATGGGGAGACGTCAGATTTCCCCCGGCGAATGAGGAGTGCGGTGACGTGAGGCATGGCCCCCCCCCCCCGTCCACGGGAGAGAAAAAAGAAAGGGGACGGCATGGTCATCTCGTGACTGGTCTCATCTTGTCGCTGGCTCTCGTCTCGTCGTAGTGATCCCTCACCTCGTCATTATTCGAGCTGGCTGGCGTCTGTGGCTGAAACCTCGGTCCCTCGGTGTCTGGTGTATCAGCGCGGGTTCGAGTCCCGCCACCGAACAAGATCAACGTTACCGCACGAGGCAGGCAGGTGCAAGAACAGGCTCTTCCCTCCCGAGCTGGAGGGCACAATAAAAGACAACTGGCCCCATTGTGTGTGTGGCGCCAGTCCGATAAGAAGAAATTGTTTAAGTGATTGCTCATTGGACATTGCATTGCTTATTTCGTGACAACTCTGCTCTTCATCTTTCCCTCTCCCATTATAAATAAACCCTTTTGTTAAATGTTCCAGATCGTATCTGTTTCTTTCATTGGCTTAGCATGGTGCGTGTTGAGAAATAGCGAAGCAGTAAATTGTTAATTTGGACCGACAGGCCTCGGTAACCATCCGCTCGGGTTACACACGGTTCGAGCACGATAACGACTCGTTCCGCTCGAAGCCTGTCTAGGGTGTGAATTCCCCGGTAAGCTTTGCCGCGTGGGGACTTAGGTGTATTGAAGTTGGCAATTAACCCTACTCCACGCGTTCGAATTATTGGCGATTCATGGTCCTGTAAGGGGCCAGTGCCTTTCGGACTTGTCCGAGGGTCACGACCTAAATTCCGGTGGAGCCGACTCTACTGCTTCCCCGAGCGGTAGTGCTCGCCAACGATACCCAGCCCCACAACAATATAACTGAAATGAGCAATGAGAAACTCAAATCACCCACAAAAAGTGATTTTATGCGTGTTCAAACAACAGGTGGGAATATGGATAAGAAGCAACACAATGATAAACACCTGACTACCCAATATGTGTCCACAAGCCAAAGAACAACTGGCATATTCCTTCATTCATTAAACATCAAGACCTCAGTAGATAGACAAGTGAGATTGGACAGGAGAGAAATACTGCAGATAGTGTCCACTTTGAGGCAGCTACTTTGACTTTGGCAGTCCACTTTGAGGTAGCTCACAAATTGGCCTTGCAGTTACTGCTCATCCTGTGGACTGGAAACTGGCTCAAGGGGAGAAGTGGGCGCAGCAGACTGGGGAATGGGGGAGATAGTGGCTGGAGGCTATGGACAGGCAAATGATCGTTGGATGGAAAAACAGAGTCCACGTGCAGGCTTTCCAGCAAGTGGTGTGTGAATCTGACCCCCCCCCCCAACACTGTTTGCATCTCACCCATTTACAGCTTCAGCCCCCACCTCACAACACTAACCCCTCCCCGTTCAACTTCTATTGCCCCATGACTCAGTCCCTTGCTGGGGCAACCCTCCCAGAATTTTCACCTCGTTTGTGCCGGTGTGGCGCTCGTGACTTTTCCCACCCAAATGTGTGCATGATGGCCTGTCAAAACACTTAAAAGAACACAAGACAGATTGCGAAGGGAAGAACATGAAGTAGGGTTTGAGGCAAAAGCAGTTTTCGACGTGCACGTGAGGAAGGAAGCCGGCAGTTTTCAACACATGCAACAGCGTTATCCTAAATCACAATTGAATTAGCTCATGCTTATTCTGAAAATGCAATATGGGAAATAACGATCGCCAGACAATGTCGTTATGCTCCACTGCAGAAGGAAGTCCCACAATAATATAATACTTTCAAAGCGTATGGGTTCAAAAGGGGATACAAACACTCATCAGCCTAACCACACACCGCCTTCTTCCTGACCAAAGAATCCTGAACTCCTGCAGTAAGGTCCAGGCAAACTGTCATCAATGCTCTGACGTCCATATAATGGTCATCAATATCTTCATCCTTGACCAAATTGAGGGCCCACGATGGTAGTTTGCTGAGGTTGTTCAGTGTGATCTCGTGCTACGTCAACATGATCAAGGGCTGACATGGCTTTGAGTAGATTGTTCATCGGCATATTTGACAAGATACTGCACTGGATGCAAGCTTCCTCTAGTTTTCTCCATTAATGTTGTGTTGTCCTTGCTGTGGTGTCGATTGACAAGATTCTCCATTATCAGACTTCAAATAAAGATAGGTAAATTCTCCAGGGAAGATGCTTGCTTGTCTGAGGCTTGTGGATTAACTTGTTTATTTGGTGTCAGCCTCCTTAAAACCTCAGGCTTGATGAAGTTAAAGAAATTTTGTTGCCAGCTGTTTCTGCTCATGTAGCTTGTCAACCTTACTTTCCTTTGATTGAAACATGACATATGGTATTCCATCAGGTGAAGAAGTACTGCTGTGCAGCTGCATGATCAGATAAGCTTTGGTTCTCTGGTGGAAGACTTGCTCCAGTGTCTGTGTTCTTCTATATATTCCTTTGCTGGTCAATATCTTTTGAAGGATTCCTTGACATGGTGTGAAACTCATATTCAGACTTTGAACCGATTATAACATGGTAATGTAGGAGTAACGCTGCAGGGAGTCCATTGTAACCCCCATCCCCATGAAACAACAATCAGCACCAAGTTGAGTTCCCGGTACAATGTGGGACTTTGAGAAACACTTCAATCCTTCTTAACGAGTAGCACTTGTATGTTGATGAAACGAAGATTGGGCCTGGTCACACCGATATCCTCGTGGCTCTATATGAACCTCAACGCAGTATAAGCTTTACAACACAATGCAATCTTCGCAGAGTGATGTAAGCTTGCAGCAGCTGTAAACTTCTGGCTTCCCAGAATGCATCGACATCAGTTTTGACATCCATCAAATGTCATGACTAACATTACAGCGAGACATTCACTTTAAGGAAATAACTAAGTCATTATGAAGAATTTTTATGCCACAAGGAGTCATTTCCAAATCACCCACCACCATACTCTAAGACTCTCTCAAGCATGCGCTCAGAAAGGGGAGCAATGTTGGGCATGGCCACACACGTCACACAAAATTACTCCCCACCTTCATCTGGAATCCCACATGGACAACAAAATTGAAAACAGTCTTCAACCCAAGTCTGATGTGTCGCTCCACTAATCCTATGCATTCACTCACTAAAGCATGCAACTTGTACAATTCTAAATCCAGATGGAATTTTCACAAACATGTGGTTGGGGTGAGGGTGCATGCACCAGGAGGGCCTCCTCTTCTTTTTTTCTCTTCTCTGAAGAGTAAACGGATGTTTCGAACTGCAGAACATTAATATGGATACAAACAAACACGACATAATCGTGACCGAAGCTTTTCGTGCTGCACTCTTCAGGGTAAAAAAAAAAAAAATTAAAAAAAATAAAAATAAAAAAACGCAGAAAGTGAAGGAGGAAGTGCAGGCGCGTGCTTTATACAGAAGTCTCAATAAGGTAGACAGTGATTGGTTCAACCGTAATGTCACGGTTAATCCGAACGCCCATTGGTCGGCTCATCATCTTCACCTCGAGCTGCCATTGGCTGGAGCAGAGATCATCGATGATTGACGTTTGCAACCGCATCCTGGAGAGAGGGAGGGATGGGTTTCCCCGAAGGTCCATTCACCATTTGTTACCGAACTTCCCTTGATCTTTCGATGCTGAAAGAGACACAGAGATCGTACAAATTCCTTTTGACGACATAATATTGGATTGGTGCCAAGGATGAAGGTTGCTTCTAACAAACGAAAATGGAATGAGCTCCGACCTCGGCTCAATATCCTGAACATATCTGCATAGATAGGGTTGGCAACCAGGTGCTGTGCAATGGCAGATACAGTGGCTGGTGTTCGCTGGATATTTCTGCATGCTCGCACTGATAGTGTTCTAACCCTCACAATATTTCTTCGAATCGCCAAGGGGACGTGTTGTTTTATCTGATCAGACAATCTTAGTGTTGTGCGGCCCATGTACCGAGCTTCACATCGGCAGTTAAACTCATAAATAACATTGCTGGTTTGTGAGGTGGGCACATCCTTGTTGACCAAGGTCAGCAAACTGCAAGAGGTAAAGATTACTCGGGTTACACAGCCAGAAACGTGTTGGATACAATATGTTTGATTTGTACTTCAAACCTTCGTGATGATTGCCCTTTCCAGGGCATCCAGATATAGACTGGACATTTGTCCAGACCAATCTTTTGTCGTGTTTAGAAACTTTGCACGTATCTCTTCACTATATGCTCAGGATAACCATTCTCACAGAGTATATTCATGATTTTGTCAATTTCAGCACGAAGATTACAAGGTGAACAAATCATTTGTGCTCTGTTAACCAGGATATTGATCAAGGCAATTTTGTTTCTCATGGAGCTGCAGGAGTCCCGCCGAGTATACCGCCCTGTGAAAGTCGGCTTCCGGTAGACGGATGTCGTGAAACCAAGGTTGGATCTATCAACCAAAACATCCAAAAACGGTAATGTGTTTGACGATTCCAGCTCCGTGGTAAACTTCAGCGCTGGATGGAGAGTGTTGAGCCATGCCTGGAAATTGTCACATACCGTCCAAGACTCAAACAAAACATAAAATGTCATCAACATACCGATAGAATACGATGGGGGAAATCGACCCCTCGCCAACCAGTTTCTGCATTTCGTGATAGCCTTCAAAAGATATTTGCAAGAGCTGGGCCTAATGGAGAACCCATGGGAACACAGTCCGTTTGAACATACATCATGTTAAAACTGAATTCCACCTCCCTTGTTGCTGTGTTCATAAATTCCACGAAGACGCGTTCCGAGATCATCGGTTGTTCCAGCAAATGTGCGCATATCTCAAATCGTCTGTCAATGGTACATTCGTGAACAAGCTTTTACTATCAAAGGATGCAATGATGTTGTCCTCACTTGTTGGAGTTTTAGCTCCATTTGATTCTGCAAATGCTAAGGAATCCTTAACCATGAAATGAGAAAGTGAATCCAATACTAGTTGCAGTACCTCTCCCAACCACTTGGTAAGTTCATGTTGTGCCCATCGCACCATGGACAGGATCAGTCTTAGAGGGATATTCTCCTTGTGAATCTTCGGCAGGCCGTACATTCTTTGACGTTGGACTCCAACAGGTTTAATTCTGTCATGCACCTCCTTTGATCGTTGTCCACGTTTGAGAAACTGTAACAGTCTGACAATCTGACCCTCCACTTGAGGTGTGCGATCATGTTCCGTTACACTGCACAGATATTTAAATTGTTTCGTTTTTCAGAATGTCCATCATCTCGTCGATGCAATCAATCTTATCCACGATTACCACTCGGGTGCCTTTATCCAGTTTACAGACGTGAATGGCAGCATTCCTCCTCAATCCTTGTATTGCCAAGAGAACAGACCGTTGCATGTGAAAATCCGCGACGTCATTCAGGATTCCACAGTACGCAAGCGCGAGGTCCAATAGTCTAGCCCTCAGTGCCTGGTCTGCTTCGTTTGATACAGCCTGATGCGTTGATAGTTGAGCATACAGGAATTCAAACTTGGCAAAACTCTGAAGAGTCTGAAGTTATGGAATTTCAGCCGCCTCCGCCAACCCGACCCATCATGGGTTCGAGTCCCGGCACAAGTATTTGAGGTGACCGCAGGGCCTTCCAGCAACCGGTGACATCAAAATGGTGCAAAGGGGAAGGATTCCCACTATCTGAACATTTTTCAAAACACATTTTCTCTAATTTTAACCACTCTTTACAGTGATTCAATGCAACCAATTTAACTGCCGCTCCATGCGTTGGTGCTCCATCAAGTCTTAGGCCTCGCCCTCAATTTCTCCTTGTGCTGTGAAACAACAAAGTGGCTGGGTTGTGTGACCCTCTGCTTCTCTGGTGCAGCACTCCCAAGCCCTTGGGGCAACCTCCATGCTTGCTTGCTCCAGCCAAGTTCTGGGGAAGCCCTTCCTGGCGCATGGGCCCTCCCTGGGGTGCCCAGTCCCACCAGTCAGAATCACCCCCTCAGGGCCCATGATCTGCTCTGGAACAGTGTGCTCCCAGGGCCCAGGGTGCCCTCCTCACTAAAACCTACTCAACGTGAGCCACTACCACAGCTCGTCACAATTCACTTTTGCACCCAATAGATTAAAAAAAAAATTCAACCAGTACCACCATTGGAACAGCACCACGTTCCAAAACATTTGAATCTCCTCCATCTATGTAACACTCATGAGCGAAGATTCCTCTCCACAGGGGGGGGGGGGGTATGCTTCCTCTTCATCAGGAAGACACACAACCACTTTGCATCATTAACACAGGACTGAAGGGTTTGGGCCAAACCCAGAAGAGCGGTGGAGAGGAGGCAGTCCAAGGCTGTAAATGGGCCTTCTGGTCCCATATGCAGCGACACAGAGGAAGAGGAGAGGCGTGGCCAGCTTGTTGGGGGTGTAGCTTTTCTCAACACCAGCAACCTTCTATGTTGAGCTCTGCAGTTTTTAGTCCTTCCTTCATCACCCCCACCTTTCTTGACTCAGATCACCGATGACATGCAACCATCCCCCCTCCCCAGCTCACTCATAATTTGGTTGGTGGGTGGGGGGAAAAATCAGCCTGATGGGTAGAGTGACCCCACTGTGAACTTTCTCATCGAAACTTAAAAGAAAAACTGAGGCGGTTGCGACTACAACACTAGTTTGCATTGTCACATTAGCAAATAAATATCTGTAATATGGTTATAAAATAAATAAAAAGGTGGCAGTGTGTGGTCATAAAATAAATAAATAAAAAGGTGCCGGTGGGTGGAAATAAAACAAATCATTAATGAAAAGGTGACAGTGTGTGGTCATAAAATAAATAAATAAAAAGGTAGCAGTGTGTGGTCACAAGATAAAAAAAAAAAATAAAAAGGTGCCGGTGGGTGGAAATAAAACAAATCATTAATTAAAAGGTGACAGTGTGTGGTCATAAAATAAATAAATAAAAAGGTAGCAGTGTGTGGTCACAAGATAAATAAATAAATAAAAAGGTGCCGGTGGGTGGAAATAAAATAAATAATTAATGAAAAGGTGACAGTGTGTGGTCATAAAATAAATAAAATGGTGGCAGTGTGTGGTCACAAGATAAATAAATAAATAATAAGGTGCACGTGTGGGCGGCAATAAAATAAATAATTAATAAAAAGGTGGCAGTGTGTGGTCATAAAATAAATAAATAAAAAGGTACAAGTGTCTGGTCACAAGATAAATAATTAAATAATAAGGTGCTCGTGAGGGCGGCAATAAAATAAATAATTAATAAAAAGGTGGCAGTGTGTGGTCATAAAATAAATAAATAAAAAGGTACAAGTGTCTGGTCACAAGATAAATAATTAAATAATAAGGTGCTCGTGTGGGCGGCAATAAAATAAATAATTAATAAAAAGGTGGCAGTGTGTGGTCATAAAATAAATAAATAAAAAGGTACAAGTGTCTGGTCACAAGATAAATAATTAAATAATAAGATGCTCGTGAGGGGAGCGAGGGGTGGACTACTCGTACTCCGAGCCGTGGCCTCACAGGTCAAAAATAAATAAATAAATAAAAACTTAGTAAATCGGCGTCCTGAGGTTGAGAAATGACGATGGGAACCATTAAGGATGCAAACTGTGGAATAATTAACATTGTTAATCGTCCCCTGAAGTCATTTTATGTTCCTCGTGTGACGACGTGAACATGGCGTGATGCGGGACACGAGAAAGATGGAAATTAAATCAATTTAAACTTACCAATCGGTTTCTGGTACATCACGAGTTCAAAGAAGGAAACCTCCAGGTCGGCGTTCCACTCAAAGGGTCTTGCATCAGGATCTGAAAACGCTTCAGGATTTGGATGAGGATCCAGTGGGCCGTCGGATTTATCAGCTCCACCATTTTCCGCCATTTTAACTCTTCTTCTTCTTCAAATTATAATGGCGGCAACAGTTGGGGTCCTCCACGCCCCGCCCCCAAATCATAAATAAATATTAAATACTTCTCACATATTCTACTTATTCACTATTCCCTTCATCAATTACATTATCCTTATATTACGAAAACAAATCCAAAGAAAGATTTTTTTTTAGAGCAATCGCCTGTGAATGTACAACATCCATTTACATAAACATATCGATATACACCTCAATTTAGGTTCGGAATCAAAGGATCATCCTCTTCAAGGTTTGAATCATCCGAATAACTTTTATTTACTCCAATTCGCACAGACATTGTACATCGTTATTAATGGAGAGGTCGGAAACTTTCATACGTGGATAAAAGTCACAAGGTGTTGAAGAAGTTGCTGAAAATGACGGGAAGAAGTGGGAAATGGAGGACTTTGTGAGTAGGGTGGATTTACTGGTTCTGGCTCACTTTTCCCCATGTAAATGAATGGGGGATTTTCAGCGATTCCCTTTTTTTTCCCCTAAAAATAAACCCACTTTTTATCCGTTTTTCCCTGCTGTACAGGGGTTTGGCTTTTTGTGAGGCAATGTTTTATGGCCAGATGCCCTTCCTGACGCCAACCCTGGTCGCCTCTTATGACACACAGGGATATGGTACACCTATTCTAACCGGGGCATACACCGGGACCAGTACACTGGCACTCATTTCGCCGACCTCGGAAGGATGACAGGCTGAGTCAACCCCCTGGTGTTAATTCAGCAGCCAACGGGGCTTGAACTCGGGACACTGGGATCCCAAGCCACCACCCTAACCACTAAGCCAACACCAGGCTTAGCCAACACCAGGCTATCCCAAGGTATATTTATTTGTCTCCCCTTTTAACCTGGAGGTTGAACCTCATTGAATTGAACACCTGGAGGTTGAACAGCTCACTCATTGAACCTATAAAGATTTGTTCATTCTCAAATTCCTTCAATAGTTTAATTTTCTTTGCACAATAATCCCCATCTAAAATATTGAAAAACAAAACATTTGAATCTTTATATTTTTTAAGATACCCCTTTTGTGCCATTACGAAATGATAAACTTCTCTTAATGCTCTTGTTTGACCACCTCCTGAGCCACATATCATTTTGAGATTATAGTAAATTGTTTCAAATGTTTTCAGTTCATGCCGTGAAAATGAGGAAGTGTTTTTTTGACACGGTCGTGCTGTGTGAATGAGGAAGTGGTTTTGGACTGTCATGCTGTGAAAAATAGGAACTATTCTGTGAGACAAGGTCTCGTGTTTATATTTTATCTCAGAACACGAACTGAAAACATTTGAATCAAAACCATTTTAAGTATGTTTTGTAAATGATTCATACAATCGCTCAGTTATTTTCCAAGCTGTCATTTCCTGTGGCCGCACCCAATGCTTAGGTAATTTCCTCGTCGTTGCCTTATAAGTGATTCACCAGACAAAGTTTCTGCCAGACGGGATTTTCATTTTTACAACTGAGACATGAGCGATCTTTCTTCCGATCAAGACAACAGCTCACTACAGAGTTGGTAAGTTTGTGTATGGTTTTCTCTTTGAACGATGAAGCAAATGATTATTAATTAAATCATGATAATTCTGATATATTTTTTTCCTGACAGGTCGTTGGAAGAAATTGAGTTTACATATCACGATGAGGTGCATCAAATGAATACTCTTATTGAAGAGATCAATGATTTTAGAAGAGAATTGAAAGACATTTATAATGAGTGGTACGAAGTCTTATCACGTCCTCTGATCTCGAAGGAATTAAACCAATGGTGAGACACGTGTGTGTGTGTGTGTGTGTGTGTGTGTGTGTGTGTGTGTGTGTGTGTGTGTGTGTGTGTGTGTGTGTGTGTGTGTGTGTGTGTGTGTCTCTCTGTCTGTCTTTCTACCTACCTCTCTCTGCTCTTATTGAAGAGGTCAATGATTCAATGATTTATAATGACTGGTACGAAGTCTCTGATCTCGAATGAATTAAACCAATGGTGAGACACGTGTGTGTGTGTGTGTGTGTGTGTGTGTGTGTGTGTGTGTGTGTGTGTGTGTGTGTGTGTGTGTGTGTGTGTGTGTGTGTGTGTGTGTGTGTGTGTGTGTGTGTGTGTGTGTGTGTGTGTGTGTGTGTGTGTGTGTGTGTGTGTTGCTTTCCCTGTCTGTTTGTATCTCTCTCTGTCTGTCTCTTCATCTATACCCTTGACTTATTATTTTTTTTTTCAGCACTATCACACAACATCAGCTGTTGAAGCAATCTTGTACAACACTTGATTTTCTGGAGGTAAATGTTTCTGAATTATTATTAATATCACTCTCTCTTTAGAATGTCGTCTTATGTTGGTTGCATCATTAGTTTGGACGCGGTTTTGTCAGTACACTGGAATTCATTTTATTGACCTTGAAAGGATGACAGGCTCCTGGTGTGTTAATTCAGTGGTCAACGAGGCTTACTCATATTACCATGTAATTATCTTTATAAAACCTAATTATTATCCACTTTTTGTTTCAAAACAGAATATGGTGTCTGAGTTTCGAAATCACAAGACATCTGAAGAAGATTGCTGGGAAAGATTATACATTCTCGCAAATGAATATTTAATATTTTCAATATTAATAAATTATATTTGTTTTGTTTACAATTACTTGATTCTGAATTTCAAAAAGAGAATCAAGACATGAAGGGAGGGTAGGTGCGCCCCCCCAATGACCCATCACCCCCTCATCCCATCCCTCCCCTCCCCATGTGTGTGTGTGGGGAAGGGTGGGGGTGGGATGAGGGAGGTGGTGGGTCAAAGGTGGGGGGCGCACAGGGGGGATGAGGGGGGTGGGGCTTGTGTGGGCGGGGCTTGTGTGGGCAGGGCTTTGGTGGGGCTTGTGTGGGCGGGGTGTGTGTGGGTGGGGCTTGTGTGGGTGGGATGTGGGAGGGGTTTATGTGGGCAGGGTTTATGTGGGCAGGGGTTTATGTGGGTGGAGCTTATGTGGGAGGGGTGAATGTGGATGAGGCTTATGTGGGAGGGGTGAATGTGGATGAGGTTTGTGTGGATAAATGGATGGGTGGATGGGTGGATGAGTGGAGCTTGTGTGGATGGGTGGATAATTTTTTAATTAAATAAACATGTTGTGTGTGGGGAACTAATTAACTAATCACTAATTATGTGAATATGATGAATATGGGTGGAGCTTGTGTGGGGTTTGTGTGTGTGGAGCTTGTGTGGAGTTTTTGTGTGGAGCTTGTGTGGGGTTTGTGTGTGGTGGGGTTTGTGTGGGGTTTGTGTGGGCGGGGCTTGTGTGGGTGGAGTCAAAAAGGGGCGGAGTCAAAAAATTTCAATTTATCTTTGTCTTTTGTAATTCCTGTGAATAAAATGAACCTAAAATCTCTTCCCCTTCCAAATCATATATCTTATAAGTCCAAGGAACCGTATCTATTACATCAACAATTTTAAAAAGCTCGTTGGTCCATCTTTTCATATAACCTTTTTCAAAATGAGATTTCCACCTATATATTCTTACGATATCACCAACTTTGAACTTAGGTTTTCTGACATTAATCTCTTTTTCATATTTTAATTTTGTAAATGTTTCTGATGGTTTCATATTTGTTGACGTGTGAATCGTGTCATTATACTTATCCACAATATCCTGAATAAAAGATGACCATTGTTGTGAACCGAGTTGTGTAAATTTTTTATATAGTCTCTTTTAAGGTACGATTAAAACGTTCAACAACAACTGCCTTCCCTTCATTAAAGGTACTGTATAATGTAATACTGTTATTTTTTAGAAAATTCATAAATGTCTTGTTATTAAACTCTCTACCCTCATCAATCCACAATTTTTTAGGTTTTCTCTTACTTTTATTAAATATCTGTTGAAAGGCTAACATAAGAGTATTACCTGTTTTGTTTTTTAATGGGACAACCCATACGTATCTACTCCTCAAATCAATAACGGTTAAAGCATACTTGTACCCCTTGTCATTATTGAGTTCAATCAAATCAGCAGACCAGATATAATCAACTTCCTTGGAATAAACTTTCCTTCTCTGAAACTTTGTGAATATTGGTTTATGTAATTCATCAGCTAATTGCTCTTCAGTCTTAATGACATCATTCGAGCCTATAAGTTTTTTGAATTTCCAAGTCCAAGTTTCAATTTAGCACTGAACATCTTCTTCACAATGAACCGATCAACTTTTTCTCTCAAGGTTGGATTTTGTATCAGAGACAAATTATACAACATTTTTCTATCAGCTTCATGCTTTTCTTCCAACGTTGTGGTATTCCCATAATCAATATCGTGTCTCATGCACACTTCATCAACTCTATTGATTGGTTTACTCCAGGATTTAGGATTGTCTGCCTCATCTAATCTTTTATCCAAGTTTGTGCCTGGACCACAGAAAGAATACCCTGGTAGATGTAATTCCCCTGGTATTCCAGTAGTTGTAAATTTACTTCCTGATAAAAACTTTTGTATATCTCCTCCTCGTTTGTGTTTGGAGATAAATTGATTTTTTTTGAACCACACACCGAACATATTCCTTTTTGGATAACCCTGTTATTTTTACTTTTAATATATGAAATATTTTTAGTATTAGTTTTCTTTTTACATTTGAGACAATAACTCATTTATTTATGAGAAAAATTCCTGCAGAGTGCAAAAACCTTTTTAGTTTCCAACATGCACATTTGAATCTTAATTTTTAAAACATAAAGAATCCTTAGAAATGCCTTCACTCTCTCCTCCATTTATTTAAGAAAAAACTTGAATTAAAATGAATAGCTTGGCGATGTCAATAGTCTTGTCGAAAGTATTGCAAATACACTTGTCAATTCTTTGTTTTCCTCCTCGGTGGGTTGAGTTATTTTCTGTAATACCCCTAATCTTTTTTTAATCTCACTGGTTTCCATATTTTGATATTTATTTTGTCTCGCTCTTTCTTCCCTCTCCTCCCTCTCTCTTCTCTCTTTCCTCCCTCTCTCTCTCTTCTCTCTTTCCTCCCTCTCCTCCTTCTCTCTCTTCTCCCTCTCCTCCTCTCTCTTCTCCCTCTCCTCCTTCTCTCTCTTCTCCCTCTCCTCCTCTCTCTTCTCCTTTTCCTCCTTCTCTTTCTTCTCCCTCTCCTCCTTCTCCTTTTCCTCCTCTTCCCTCTCTTCTTCAACTCCTTCCTCATCCCTTACTATCCTTGAATCGCTTACACCCCATAGAATATTATACATATATTCATCAGGATTTCTTGTTATTCCTGTATCCAAAATAATTTTTTTTACAACAGGAAACCAATAAAATTTCTTTTGAATTTCTAAAAGAGCCTTACCTTTTCTTAACCTTATAATTTTTTCATTATTTAACATTCTAATTAAATCTAAAGTTGTCAGTTTATCAACATCAGCATAATGCCAATCTTTTATTGAAAATACCTCATTCTTATGTTGTAGAACATATTTATTAAAATACCAAATACCCTTTTCTTGAAGGTATGCTTGAACACAGAAATGATAATTTTCTTGAAGCCTTCTTGCTGTCATTTATGTATTGGAAATATATGTTCGAATAATATTATGGCACGAAACACCTCCCCATCTTCCCATAGTTAAATCATTTTGTATTTCCTTACTTATTATATATAATCCTGTTTTTTCTGTTTTCATGAGATAAACAAGGGCAAAACCATTATTATATTTACCCTTATTAAATTCTTTTATTTGTTGTTTACTAATCGTAGCCCCACAAAACTCATTCTCGATACCAAGTGGATAATATTCTTCCTTACGAGACTGATTTAATTGTTCCAGGTCTTCGAGGTTAATTTTAAATGACCAATTATACCCTAAATCATTCATATCATACCCCCATTGTTCTATTCTCATACAAACGATACGCCCTTCTTTATAAAAAATTATTGTAATTCGAACTGTGAATTCTGTATGACCTGGAGATAATATCAACACTTCTGTATCTTTGGAATACACGGCTGTTTTATTTAAGTATATATATTGTGATAAATCGCTTAATCTCACCAAGTCATTCGCGTCAGTCGGGCTTGGATAATTTTTTAATTTATAAGCATTTTTCATGTTAATATTTTTGGTTATATTATATTTATGTCGTTCAGTCTGTGCCTTTGTGTAATAATTTGATAAATCAATATCCAGTTCTTGAGATACACCAAAGATAGAACCATCTTTACCAACATAAGTCATTTATATTAGATTAAAAATAATATCATAAAATTTTTTATTTTTGTTGAGTTGAAATAATACATATAGACATAATTGACCACAACACTTAGAATTTAATTATTGGACTTGAAATGTTTGATAAACACCATTCTGTAAGAATTTTATGACTTCAACAGGTGGTGGAAGACCAAAACTATCAAAATAATATTTGTCTAGACTATTAAAAATACAAACCCAATGAGAACCGTTCCCATTATTATCTTCTAAGTTCATAATAATATTCTTTGTATGTTTCGGCACATTTGTTAATTCATCTCTCATACAAATAACCACATTATGAATTTTTAATTTCTTACAATATTTGACAAGTTGTAAATTTGATGTTGTATTCTTTCCAAATTTTTCCAACCACTCATCAATGCTCATTTATTTATTAGAAAGATATAATCCATTACCTCTTTTCGTTAATTTTACACCTGCTTGTGCAATAGAAGAAAGCATATCTCCAACTAACAATCTCGCTTTATCAGGCAGACCTTCAAGTTTTTCAGCAAAATCTACAATTACGCCACTTCCACTAATTTGTTTCTCCAACTCTTTGTTTTGTCTTTCCAATTCTTTTTGAGCCTGGAGTTGAGCCTTCCTTTCGTTGGCAGTTTTCACCGCTGTTGAAATACCACCCGTCAATGCTCCAACCGCACTTAAACCAGCAAATAAAGGAATTAGAAATGGGAGAAATCCTCCACTCGTCTCTCTTATTGAATATTTTTTCAACATTGGTTTTGTCATTTTAATTTTAAGTGAGCCAGTGTCATTCAAGATTTTAACCTGTTCTCTTGTGAGCAAAACATCAATTCTTACTGCTCCTTTTCTCTGAATTGTATTAACGTTAATCGTACAAGGCTTTTGATTTTGAACACAAGATGATAGTTGATGAAGATTGATTTGATTAACATATACCCCAGTTGGTACTTTGCCACTCATTTATTTAACAAAAAATTATGTGAGACTAATCATCACACCATTATCTGTATTAATCTGCAATTCTGTTTCTTCCAAAAGCAAACAATATGTATCAACTTCTTCACTCTCTCCTCTTTCAATGTATAGGGAAGTATCCACTCGATTAGACTTTATAGTTTCCTTTTGAGCGCTCAGGTCAAACGCATAGATTGTATTCAAACTTTTAAATGCTGTCATATCCAAAATAGGTTCTTTATTTCCATTACTTTCACACACCTTTTGGTAAGACTTGTATGCTTCAGCAAAATCATTTTTTTCCCAATTAATTTCCAATCTATCTCGTGGATAAAATGTTCCATCTAGAGAAACGCGAAGTTGTTTCACCTTAGCATTATCACTCAATGCATTATTCTTATCAGTCGCAGTATCACCATCTGGCTTTTTAAAAATCATCCACAGATATCGTGGCTTTCCTTCCAGAACACCCAAATTCCACGTGTAAGTAGTTTGGTTGAGTTTAACGTGTTGACATCTTCTTTAGAGGTATGATACACTGAGTGGTTTCTTTGAGTTAAGTCTTCGATTCAACATCTCTTCTGTTTTAAGATTAGGAGTATATTCACTGATATACCAACTCATCTCCTCAATTACAAATTTATTCTGATCACTAAAAGCATTACCAACATCAAAAAGCAATCGATTTTCATTATCATTCCTTTGTAGTTGAAATCTAATTTTAAGACCATACAGAACTTTATCATGATCACAAAATCCAAATATACCTTTAAGAGGAACTGCCACAGTAAAACTATTTTCTGCTTTTGTATCATCATTATACATTCCTTTCCTTTGAGTATATCCAGGGTCTGTGTTTGTTCCCATTGACATATCAGGAATAAAACCTTCGACAGACCCCTTTCCTATTCTATCACTGAATGTATAGAGTGTAAATTTCATCATTTCAGATACAGCAGAGACATAATCAACCGCTTCAACTTCTTGTGTTCCAATATACAAACGCACACTATCAAACATTTTCCAGAAGAAATCATTTACAAGTGTAGCGTTTGTGTTATTCCCAGCTTTAGTGAATTTAAATTTACACAACAAGAAACTTTCGGAGAGATTCAAATAGGTTTGTTGATTATTTATTTCAAAACTTTTTGTACCATTCGTATTCCAGTCTGTTCCAGTTATTGCATTTACCTTGAAGTAATCTTCTTTTTTAGTGGAGTTTGAGATAATAATAGTATCATCCAAATCATAGATACTATCAATTGCTTCCATACTTGTATTTATTTAGGAAAAAGATGTTAAAACTTTTGAAACCCTGATCCAAGTATTTGAATTATTTTCTGTCGTTCTTGGGGGACAACTGAGTTTTGTCTTTCTTAATTTCTTTTTATTGCTTGTAATTTATGAGATTCCTTCTGAGCATCTTTTATACTCTTTACAGCACCTGCTACATTTCCCACAGCAGAAGCAGTTGAACCAATTAGATCTTTATGTTTAAGAATAGTTGAACCAATACCCATGAGAGTATCAATTATCCCATCTCCTCTAAATTGATGTCCAACACCCCTTTGTCTCTTAGGTTTATAGTATCCTCTACCAAGATACATACCTTCACCCTTGTAGTAAGGGAGAAGGAACATCCCATCCCCTGTAATTATTTTATATTTTCCCAACTCGTGTTTCCTCACAATAACCATCGTATTTATTTATTGGAAAACTTCACGTAGGTGAATTCTGATGGATATAACTTCTCCATTAAAAGAAATCACACGATTATCTTGGTCGGTTATCCTAAAATTTACTCTGTGTATGGTTTTTCCTGACACAGGTAGATAAACCAAATTTTTAGGTTCCATATTGAATTTATAACCAATTGGGGTTGAGTATGCGCTGAATGAAAATATTGTATTTGTTTTTTTTCCATCATTATAAGCACCATCAATCAAATCACAGTGAATTAACACCGAATTTATTCCTGAGGATATTTGAATGACATTATCACTGTAAAACGTCCCATTAGTTTCAATCTTTTTTGAGGAGAAACCCAATAACTCTCTAAATGAATTATCAATTGTGAAATCAACCTTGTAGTTATTTTTAACTTTAATTGTTGATTTTGAAGTATGTTTTTGAATGTCTATAACAATATTTTTGGTTCATCACCCTGTTCTTTCATAAGACGAGCAATTTTGGAAGATATTTGAGAAATCTCATATGCTCCGGGTGAGACTGTTATCGTTTTGTATCCACTTCCCGGATTATAACTAAACTTGTCATTTTTCTCGGTTATATTAAATAAGGTATTATAAGTTTCCATGGACAATAAAGATGCCTCATATTCTTTTGTTGTGTCAAGTTGTAGTGGGTATGGGAATGAAGATGTGTGGTCGCTTGTTGTGAAATTGAAACTAAGGATTGTGCTTCTCATCTTTTTTAATATGAGATAAAATGTCTTCATATTGAGATTTATTAATTATTTTCATGTTCATCAACTGGTCTAAAATGGCTGATGCTTCATTAAAACAATTGTTATTTCCAGCCTTCTTACTACCTAACAACGATAACAGTCTATTAACTAATTGCGATGGGTCATTTGGAAGAAAACTAACACCTGAACCAAGGATACTTAAAGCCTGAATAATGTGTTTCTCCTTCTCATTCTTCCTACTTTTACCAGAAAGAATAACCTTATAATTTAGAGTGTTCAGCAGATCAATATATACTCTATCATCATTATTTTCCATATCCAATGGTTTATCAATATACTTTGATTCATCCCTCACAGTTGAACCTTGTCTTCCATTTTTTGTGAGAAGAAACATTAATCTCGGAGTTAGTTTAACAGGGGATTGAGCAGAACCCAAGAACCTTAATTCATCATTAAATATCAATACCTTTTCTTGAAGAAGATGAAATATTGCTGGTTGTTCTGTTGGAATGAGTCCTGCTTTGGTTTTTGAATCCGCTGAATATTCATTGTTTTGAACAGCATTCACAATATAATCAGGGGGTTGATTAATCTCTTCCAGTTGTTGAAATAATTCTTCATCATGATATTCTAATTCTCCAATATGCTCTAATTCTTCCTCCATCATTTGACTGAAATCTTTTAACATTTGTAGCTTTCTGGGAGTATATTCTACTGTGGGGACTGTGGAAACATCTTTCATTTTTTCTTGGGAAGTTTTTAAAAGTGGTTTAAAAAATTTCTCTTGTTTTCTTTCAAATGCTTCTTCGCCCGTTAGTTTCTGTCTGCGTTTCTTCTTTATGTCTTCCTGTTGTTTTACAACTTTTGAAACCAACTCTTGATGTTCCTTAAATATTCTTGCTCTTTCTTTTGCATCCATTTATTTATTGTAAAATATCATTTAATGAATTGTAAAGATCAACAGGGAAATTTTCCTTTTCTTCATCATTCAAGTAGATGTGTTCAAATAAATCCTTTTCTTTAAATATTTCATCAAATTCTTTATTAACATTAATGCGAGTTGTAATTTCTTCTTCACTAATCCTTGCATCTCTGCTTTTCATACGTTTGCGTTGAGTTTCTTCATCAACATCAAAACCGAATGATAAAATCTTCACTCCGCTCAGATATTTAATAATTTGTCTCGTTCCTTCTGGATTAGTTTCTAATATCCCAACACCACCAGATTTTAGTTTCCTTAACTCACTCTTACAATGTGAATATTTTGTTGTACCAAGAGAAACCTCCTCAAATATTTGCCCTTCATTCCTCAATCGCATATGTTCCTCCACTGAAATATAGTGATAATCTTCACCTTTTACTTCTCCAGGTCTTATTGCTCTAGTTGTTGTTGATACAATGCGTATCACGGGGTGTTTTTTAAGTAAATTTACAATATTCTCATTTGTACTACACAAGAACCTTGATTTATGAAAGTTTTTTCCAGAAGCAGATTTACCCACAAGATTTACAATAATAGTTGTCATTTATATATGTAATTGTTTATAAAACAAAAAATATATCCCTTAATATCTCATCTTGTTTCACAACAATATATTTATATTTTTCAGTTGTGTGCTTCGTGTAATCCTCAAATTTCTTTTTACTACATAATGTAGAACAATTATCTCTCCAAAATTATTGATATCTATTGAATTTAACTTGAATAAAATAAAAGTATTAGCATTGTTTCTGATGGAACGACGAGGAAGTTGAAAGTACGATTGACTAAGATAAATACAATTACAAGAAGAATGTCTTCCTCTTGTGTAGTAGCTGTCCATTACCGTTTGGTTTCTCTCATTAACACAATCATCAAAGATAACGAGGTTCTTTTTTGATTTATTCAAATCTTGGGGAGACGGTATATCATCCGTATTATCACTAAGAATACAAGTTATAGGATTTGATTTCTTTTTACATCTCTGTGTATCACAAAATAGTTGAATTATATCTTCAATGTTATAATCATTTAGGTTTTTTTGACGTTTAAATAAACCGATTATATCTTCTTTTGAAGACCAGCATTAAAACCTTGTGAGAGTAGTTGATACTCTGGTTGAAAACTCGACTTTGTGAAAATTATTAAATTATCATAATCTAAAAAGTTGGGAGTGAGGAGCATTTTTAAAAGTAAGCAGGTTTTTCCACATCCACTTGAACCAACTATGAGACATCTTAATGAATTTGGGAGATTTTTATGGTTGTTAAATTTTATCTTATTTTCCCAAATAGGTAAAAAAATCATTCATTTATATATTTGAAAAACAGGTTATTTAATTTATTATTGGCTTTTTTAGAAACTCTATATTTTATCCTAAGTTCAGGTTTAATTTCAAGATAATCCATTATTTTATTTATACAATATCTTGTGTTGATATTTCCCTGAAAATTACATCCATGAATAATATATAACAACAATCCTTTGAACATTTCTCTTATACGTTCAGTTTCTTCCCTTGTAAGGAAAGGTGTGTTATCACCCTCATACTTTACATTCATTTCTCTAATCAATCTTGTAAAGTAATTCATTTTTGGTGTAAATCTAAAATAATTATTTTCCTTTTTATATTTTTTATTATCATTAATTAGAAGATAATCACAGAATATACATTGTTTATAGGCTTTTGACTCTGTGTTTAATCCCCGTCTTTCACACGCAGGACAATTCTCAAATTTGTCATATGGAGAATCAGGAAAGTCTAGCATATTTATAAAGTAAAACTTTACTTAAACTGAAATTCATCTATACTTTCAGTTGTATATTGACTCATATTTAATAATATTACCATCGATATTGATATACTTTTTTTCATTATCAGATTCAACGACAACATTTTTTATATTAAAGGTAATTTTAAAATGATCGTTAATTACTATTGAACGAAATGTCATTTCACCTGATATATTAACATCCTTTATTTCATCAGGATTTACATCTTTAGGGTTGTTGAAAAAAATACAAATTTCTCCTTGCATATTACAGATGGTCTTATCTTTTCTTTCTAAAGCTTCATCCATCAGGTTTTTGTTTTTTGATACTTTTTCTTGTTTCATTGCTTTTTCTAGTTTTGAATATATTACTCGAAGGAGAGGAGAAACTTTTGTTAGAGATACTTTAATTGATGTTCTACCAGGTATACTAAAAGCCCTTCCACTGAAGGAAATTGAAGAACTCATATTATTTACCATAATAGTTTTTATCCAATAGTTGTTATATTTATCTTTGTTCAATTTTACATCCTTGACATATTTCTCAGTATCTTTAACAAATGAAGAGATTGTTTGAAACTTGTCTTTTGTGTCTTGAAACATTGTATTTATTAAGTGAAAAAATTGGAGGATAAAATGGTTTTAAGCACAGATTCACCTGTAAAATAAACGAAATTTTCATCAAGAAAATTTTAGTTTAGGCAAAGATTTATTATATAAATATGGTGAATACAACATACTGCGATGTTTGTAATCACAAATATAAACATTATAGAAAACACCTCCGAACCAACAAACACACATTTAATCTGTTTCATAAAATATCTCCTCTTGAGTTGGAAAGAAAACATTGTGATATCTGCTCAAAGGATGTTTTGAAGAGTAGTTATAATAGACATCTTCAATCACAAAAACACAAGAAAAATGAGTTTAAAGTAAAGGGAGACTATTATATTGAAAACACTGATGGGGCATTTAAAGGGCATATAAAAATAAGGATTTTTCAATTTGGAGAACCCGGTCCATCATCAATAGCTGAATCAATTGAAATAGTGAAACCTGATGTTGAAAAATTTATTAAAAAGACATTAAAAGAAATGAAAACTTTAAAGTTTTATATGGGAGTGAAAATGAATATGAAAAGACAAGATGAAGAACAAACTCCTTATATGAGAACAGATCTTCATTTTATAACATCATTTCAAGATTTTTTGAATAGTGGGGTTTATGAAGAACTATCAAGACAAGAGGAGGATGTTGATAATACAGTGGTAGGAAGTGGATTCAATATAAAAAAATCATCTTTTTAGATATACACATTCTAAAATCAAACCCTCTTAAAGCTTCTTCTTATATTGAATTACCAAAAGAAATAAAACTAAAGAAGGCAGTTGTTAATATTAAGAACAATGATAATAAATGTTTTCTCTGGTCTGTTCTTGCTCACTTTCATCCACCAAAATGTAATTCAGAAAGAGTAAAACAATATATGAAATATGAGAATACCTTGGACATTAAAGATTTTAAATTCCCAATGCCACTAATAGATATTCCTAAATTTGAGAAAAAGAATAATCTTTCTATTAATGTGTATGGATTAACGGATACAAACAAAGTTCAAATATAAAAAATTTCAAACAACTATAAAAATGAAGAAACACACATTGATCTTATATATTTTAGTGTTGGAAAGAATTCACATTACACATACATCAATAATTTATCAAGATTAATCTCTTCTCAGGTATTCAGAACAGCAAACAAAATATATCCTTGTAAGCGATGTCTTAATTCATTTCATACAAAAGAACGATTAGAACAACATTCAAAATATTGTAGTAATCATAAATCAGCTGTAATTACAATGCCTAAACCTGGTGAAAAGATTTCTTTTGAAGATTATAATAAATCTATCATGCACCCATTTGTGATATACGCTGATTTTGAATGTATCCTTAAAAAGATAAATACTACTTCTCCTAATCCAAAAGAATCATATACAAATAAATATCAAAAACATATTACTTGTGGTTTCTGTTATTATATCAAATCATCTGTTGGAGAAAAGTGTAACAAACTTGAACATTATCGTGAAAAAAAAGCTTCACAAGAGTTTGTAAAACGATTAGAAAAGGATTGTATAAGACTCACTAAATTAATGAAAGAAACAAATGAACCGATGAAATTAACCAAAGAAGAAAAATTAGAATTTAGAAAGAACAATATCTGTCATATTTGTGAGGGGGAAATTAAGGAGTCTAAAGTTAGGGATCATTGTCATCTTACTGGTAAATATAGAGGTCCCGCTCATTCCTGTTGTAATCTTAATTATAAATTACCTTCTTTTATTCCAGTCTTTCTTCACAACAGCGCCAACTATGATACACATCTATTTATAAATGAACTTTCAAAAACACCAGGGAATATTTCTGCCATAACAAACACAAGTCAAAAGTATATTTCATTTACAAAAATGATATTCACAAAACCTTTAACTCGTATTAGGTTTCTAGATTCTTACAAGTTTATGGGAACACCACTAGCCTACCTCGCATCAAATCTAAGCTCCACGGACTCTTTTCCAAATCTTAATTCATTCTTTCCAAAAAAGGAAATTCTCACTAAAGAGGAAATTCAGATTAAAGAGAGAATTCAAAGTAAAGAGGAAACTCTAATTAATGAAGAAATTCTAACTGAAGATGAAATTCTAATTATAAAGAAAATTCTGATTAAAGAAGGAATTCTTACGAGAGAGAGGAAATTCAAACAAGGAATGAAATTCAAAGTAAAGAGAAAATTCTTACAAGTAAGGCAATTTATCCTTATGATTATATGGATTCATTTATGAGATTTAAAGAAACACAACTTCCATCAAAAGAAAGTTTCTATAATAACCTTTATGAAGAAGAGATAAGTGATAAGGAATATAAACACGCACAAGAAATATGGAAAATATTTAAGATAAAGAACCTTGGAGAATATCATGATTTATATCTAAAAACAGATGTTTTATTGTTAGCTGATGTGTTTGAAGCTTTTAGATCACTCTGTCATAATAAAAATTGTTATAGATTAGATCCTGCCCACTATTTCACAGCTCCTGGTTTAGCTTGGAGTGCAATGTTGAAAATGACAAAACAAGATATAGATTTAATCAGTGATGTTGATATGCTTTTGATGATTGAGAAGTCCAAGAGAGGTGGAATATCACAAGTATGTTCAAAAAGATATGCTAAAGCAAATAATAAATATCTTCCAAATTATGATAGTGAAAAAGATAGTAATTATTTGATGTATTTTGATGCTAATAATTTGTATGGATGGGCAATGTCTCAATCTCTGCCTTATGGTAAATTAGAGTGGGTGGAAGGAAAGGATTATGAAAAGGCTTTGATGAATATTGTTATTTCTTCTCAAGAGGAATTGAATGACGAAGAAGAAGGTTATTATTTTGAAGTTGATTTGAGGTACCCGAGTGATCTTCATAATAAGCATAAAGATCTTCCTTTTGCATGTGAGAAAGAAACCCCAAAGAAAGAATGGTTAAGTGATTATCATAAAAGTTTTAATATTAAAGGTAAATCAACAGAAAAGTTATTAACAACATTCTATGATAAAGAGGGATATGTTTTGCATCAGAGAAGCTTAAAACAGTTTTTGAGAGAAGGATTGAGAGTAGCTAAAATTCATAGAGTTTTAAAATTTAAACAAAGTCCTTGGGTGAAAAAGTATATTCAATTCAATACAGATATGAGAGCAAATACAAAAGTAAAATTTGAAGGGGACTTTTATAAATTAATGAATAATGCTGTATTTGGAAAGACTATGGAAAATGTTAGAAACAGGCAAAACATTAGATTCGCAACATCTTGGAAAGAAGCTTCGACATTGATAAATAAACCAAGTTTTGAGAGAGAAGAGGTTTTTTCAGAGAACTTTTCTGCAATTCATATGAAAAAGGAAAGTATTGTAATGGATAAACCAATTTATATTGGAACAGCAGTTCTTGATTTATCAAAGATATTGATGTATGATTATTTGTATAATGACTTAAAGAAAGAGTATGGTGAAAATGTTTCATTGTTGTAGATGGACACTGATAGTTTTATCTTAGATATAAAAACTGATGATGTTTATGAAGATATGAAGAAAAATATTGGAGTATATGATACAAGTAATTTCAGCAAGAAGAGTGAGTTATTTTCAAAAAAGAATGAAAAGGTTATTGGTAAGTTTAAGGATGAGTTGGGTGGAAAAGTAATGAGTGAGTTTATTGGATTGAGAGCAAAGGCATATGCTTATAAGTATGGCGATCAGATTGATAAGAGGTTAAAGGGAATAAAGAAATATGTAATAAAGAAATCAATAACTTTTAGAAATTATTATAATTGTTTGATGAATAAGAAAGAAGAATATAGGAAAATGAATACAATAAGAAGTTATAAACATAACATATATAGTGAAGAAGTAAATAAAAAGGCATTAGGAGCCTTTGATGATAAGAGATTTATTTTAGATAATGGAATAGATTGTGTTCCATATGGATATTGTATGATAGAGTGTATAAAATAGATTGCGTTTTAACGATGGGGAGATGAGTTAGGGTTTTTTTTAAGGCTACCGCCGCGTTTTTTCACAATATATAAATGGTCAAACCAAGTATTAATCAAACTAAAGAGTGGAGAAAATCTCAGTCTTGATATATAAATGGAAAACATAATGAATGTGAAAAATATCAAATAAGTCTTATTGAAAAAATAACTAAAACAAAGGTAAATAAAACAAATAAGCGAATCAATTTAAAAAGTAGTAAGTTAGAGGATGTAAAGAAAAAAATGAATATCCTTGAATGGACTGAAAACTTTGATGGTTATCAATTGAACAATGAAAAAACAATTTACTATAATCTCAAAATGATATGTGGCTCAGGAGGTGGTCAAACAAAAGCATTAAGAGAAGTTTATCATTTCGTAATGACACAAAAGGGGTATCTTAAAAAATATAAAGATTCAAATGTTTTGTTTTTCAATATTTTAGATGGGGATTATTGTGCAAAGAAAATTAAACTATTGAAGGAATTTGAGAATGAACAAATCTTTATAGGTTCAATGAGTGAGCTGTTTAATTCAATGAGTTTCAACCTCCAGGTTAAAAGGGGAGACAAATAAATATACCTTGGGATAGCCTGGTTATATATATACAAAGCCTGGTGTTGGCTAAGCCTGGTGTTGGCTTAGTGGTTAGGGTGGCGGCTTGGGATCCCAGTGTCCTGAGTTCAAGCCCCGTTGGCTGCTGAATTAACACCAGGGGGTTGACTCAGCCTTTCATCCTTCTGAGGTCTGCGAAATGAGTGCCAGTGTACTGGTCCTGGTGTATGCCCCGGTAAGAATAGGTGTACCATATCCCTGTGTGTCGTAAGAGGCGACCAGGGTTGGCGTCAGGAAGGGCATCCGGCCATAAAACATTGCCTCACAAAAAGCCAAACCCCTGCACAGCAGGGAAAAACGGATAAAAAGGGGTTTATTTTTAGGGGAAAAAAAAGGGAATCGCTGAAAATCCCCCATTCATTTACATGGGGAAAAGTGAGCCAGAACCAGTAAATCCACCCTACTTTTGTGTTACATCCTCCACAGCGGAACAAGTGGGAAATGGAGGACTTTGTGTTACCTCCTCCACAGGGGAACAAATGGGAAATGGAGGACTTTGTGTAACCTCCACCACAGAGGAACAAGTGGGAAATGGAGGACTTTGTGTTACCTCCTCCACAGGGGAACAAGTGGGAAATGGAGGACTTTGTGTTACCTCCTCCACAGGGGGACAAATGGGAAATGGAGGACTTTGTGTAACCTCCACCACAGGGGAACAAGTGGGAAATGGAGGACTTTGTGCTACCTCCACCACAGGGGAACAAATGGGAAATGGATGACTTTGTGTTACCTCCACCCCAGGGGAACAAGTGGGAAATCGAGGACTTTGTGTTACCTCCTCCACAGGGGAACAAATGGGAAATCGAGGACTGTGTGTTACATCCTCCACAGGGGAACAAGTGGGAAATCGATGACTGTGTGTTACCTCCACCACAGAAAGTGAAGGAGGTTATGTTTTCACCCCTGTCTGTCTGTCTGTGTGCATGATATCTCAAAAAGTTGTGGACAGGTTCGGTTTGTGACAAGGACGGACTGATTAGATTTTGGTGAAGATCCGAATCCGTATCTGGATACGAGATTTATTTAATTTTTTTAAAGTGATTCTTCACCATTGAGAGGTGGGGCCAAAAAAGACGTAGAGCATTATTTTTACCGTCGTGGAAGGAAAGGGTATTGCATTTGGTCCGTTTGTTTGTATATTACTTGGCGAAATCTTCGATTTTGTCAAGTATATTGGTCTGTTTCGTTTGTTGGTTTGTTTGTCCGGTCGTCTACAGCCCAAACGGTTGGACCAGTCGTTCTTAAATTTTTACACCTGATAGGCAATCCACCTGAGACGGTCCGCTGTTTACTGAGTTATGTCCTCATATATAAAATATATATATAAAATTATATATAAAATTATTATTTTATATATAGGCAATCCACCTGAGACGGTCCGCGACCAAACCCCGTCTTAATCGGACCAAACGTCGTGACGTGACACATTTTTGGACATAACTCAGTAAACAGAAGTCGCAGCGACTTCCGGTTGACGCCAAATTAAACTTCATTCAAATATCTAAATGATTACAAAATGCATCTTATTACAAATTACGCATAGTTTTCGCAAGCGTATGACGTCAAAGTTTTGTCTATTGACGTCATTTTTTCAAAAATATGTTTACGCTCGTGTGCAGCTGAAAGTATTGAAGCAATCCTTCTCAAATTTTTACACGTGATAGCCAATCTTGCTGAAATAGTCTGGGATCAAATCACGTCATAATCGCACTTAACGTCATGACATTACATCAAAAAAGGTGAAAACAAGCTTTTGAACATAACTCAGCAACCGGAAGTCGTAGCGACTTCCTGTTGACGCCAAAACAAACTTCAATGGAATATCTAAATGTTTTAAAATGCATGTTAGTACAAATTATGCACAGTTTTCGCAAGCGTATGACGTCAAAGTTTTTAGCTCTTGGTGTGATTTAAAAAAAATTATATTCGTTCTACAGTTCACAATTCTTAACCGATTTGGATGAAATTTTAACAGCTGATAGAAATCCAGAGTGCAAAAAGATATGTAACTTTTGGTGATGTTCAAGATCAGGATCTGGATTCTGCATCACTTTAGATTATCGCCCATTATAAACCAATGGGTAATTTTGTGAATTACACATGGCTATTTCTCGAAGAGTTTTGCACTTATATTGAAACTTACACTGTCTATTTATGCATGTAATATTAACATGTGTACAAAGTTTGATCGAAATTGACCCAAGGTCAGGGTCACCCAAAACATGAAAAACACACATATAAAATACATATTTTTGTTTTACAACATATTTCAAACCTGATAACGGGATCATAAAGCTGGTTGAAAAGCAATGTTCCGAGGTATTTTCAAATATTTTCTACGATCAGAATGTAGGCAACAAGCACCGATGATAAGTTGTTGAATGTCACATGGTGGCTTTAAATGAGTTGTGAAAATTTTCAATCTGCTGCCGTTACCATGACAACGCGCGCCTGATCATTGTTATTTGTGACGTCGTGTAATTTTATTAATGTACCAACAAATAAACACCACACATTCCATGACATTACAGCTTGGACCACCACACGGAAAGGTCAACTAATTCGCCAAGTGTCGTGCTAAGCACGATTTTTCATTTGTTTGTTTGTCTGTCTGTGTTTGTTTGTCCGCACAGAACTTTCGTGATTTTTCTCTGCACCCGCTTGTCGGATTGAGACGAAATTTCACCATTGGTGTGGCGACTCATGTCGAATGTTTAAATGATAAATATGATGTCATGGGTCACGTGGAGTGTTAGCCATGTTGGAAAAACTGAAAACTTTTGGCCTCTATCCCTGAAACCGCACTAAGGAAAAAATTGAAACTTGGTACACGCTAAATACTCCTCATGGGGAATGAGTGTGATTTTTTTTTTATGACATCATGGGTGCCCTCGTTATGACGCCATAATTGCACGAGTAAAACGCTACATCCGATCAGTGAAAATTTTTGAGGACCATTTAGAGATAAAATGGTCCACAAAAAACACGTTTTGATGAGGTCATTGGTCACGTGATTCGGCAGCTTTTTTTTTTTTAACCTTCAAAAATCTTCTCTGAACTGAACAGATTGAGGCAAACTTTGCAAATATGACCACCTATCCATAAGAACAAAGTTTACACATATGACGTCAT
Organism: Eptatretus burgeri; assembly: GCF_056783735.1. NCBI lineage: Eukaryota > Metazoa > Chordata > Myxini > Myxiniformes > Myxinidae > Eptatretus > Eptatretus burgeri. The sequence goes on along the minus strand of NC_140977.1, from coordinate 11,680,086 downwards.
AGTTCACATGGTGTGGCACCGATATTGGAGGTTTTTTTTGTATACATTGTCAAGGCTTGCATGAGAGCTAACACACAATGCACAGCAAGGGGGGCATGAGACAAGAGGGGCGGGAGTGTGAAGGACAAAACAGTGGGGAACAGAGACATTAGGAGATCTGTGGAAGGGAGAGGGATGGGGCGGGGAACACTAGGTATACAAGATGGATATTACAGGGACTTTCAGGAAGGAAAGCAGGAAATTTGAAGGAGGTGTGTTTTGGGTGGATTCAAGGGGGTAGAAAAGATCGAGGATTTGGATGGGAGACGATAAGAGGTGGTAGTGAACAGCTTTTTGAAAGTCTGGAGGGAAGAATGGCATTGAACAGAGTGAGGGAGTTTATTGCAAAGGTGGGGAAAAAGAGGAATGAAAGAGTGAAGGTGAGCAGTGATTCGTGATTTTGGTTGTTTTACTAGAAGGGGGTTGTTGGTGGACACTGAGCGCCCTGCGGAAATATGGTGGGGACAAATCACAGACAGAGCAGGGGGGCGACATGGGAGAGCAGACAGTAGAAGACAAAAAGACCGCCGACTTGCCTGCAGTGAGAGAGTGAGAGGCCCAAAGACTCAGCCTCATCGCCGGAAATACAAATGATTCGAAATGCCTTGGTTTCCACAGCGTGAAGCCGAGAAAGGGGAGAGGCAGGAGCACCAGCCCATAGGGGAGAGCAGCACTCCATCAGACTGCAGATGAAATCTTTAAATGTGGGCAGGAGCTCAGGTGGGCCGAGGAAGGACTGCATGATGGAGGATTCCCAGTCGGCGACTGGCCTTGGAGGGCAGGTTGAAAATGTAGCTTTCCCAGGAAAGATCGTGGCATATAGTGAGACCCAGAAGCTTGAAATAAATGACTTCATCCAGAGGATTGTTGAGAAAGTAGATGGGGGGGGGGTCCAAACAGTCCTTTCAGAGAGACAGAGTGAGAGTGTGAATTTTGTCAGGATTGAACGACATGTTCCACGTGTTGGACCAGTTTGTGATTTTACCTCGATGTGCAGAGAGCGAAGAAGCTGCTGCTTGGCGGTCTGAGGGATGACAGTTGATACGGCAGAGGGTGGAATCATCAGCAAAGAGATAGAGGATTTACCCTGAAACATATAAATATATTTTCCAGAACAGCTGGGCAAATTGAGGGGAAGTTTCATATCAATGTTCCTCAAGGCATGTGTGTACATTGTTCAGGAATAATTGATGTCACATGGTTTGGCAGCCATATTGGATTTAAGAAAAATATTAAATAATGTTTTCTGTGGGAACTGCGAAATCTATCGACATGAAACTTCACATTTGAGATCTAGCAGTGATGGGGAATACATGTTTTAAATTTCCACTTGATCGGACACATGGTCTGGCAGGCCAGAATCATTTAAATTTTTGTTGTGGGTTTTTGGTTTTTTTTTTTGAAATGAGGCTCACTAAGCTGTGCTTGGATGGGTTTGAGAGTGGAGGAGTAGCAGCTTCAATGCGAATCATATCCAGGTTCCTCCTGATGACCATCTTTTATTTTTTTCTTGTTTGGGTTCTTTCTGATTACTCTAATACAGGACTCCACCTATTTGGACTTCCATTTGATCTGAATTGAATTTATTTTAATCGCTTGGGATTCCCGGCACGAGTGGAAACGGCTGCGTGACCGCCGGACGGCTCGTGTGTGTGGTTGGAGTAAGAGTGGGCTTGGTGAAGCTTGCGGGGCGGCCGGTATGCGAGAGACGTCAGCGAGGATCCTGCATCATGAATGGTGGGTATGCCGGACGCATTGGCGTTTCCCGTGGGAGATCGCCCAAAAGCCAGTGCAAGCATTTGAATCAATTAGCAGGTGACAGGTGCACTGCCGCCCACCCCTGTGAAGGTGGTAGGCTCGCCGAGACTGCTCATGGGAAGACGAAGCCCGGCGAGGATGTAGTGAACATCCTCGCCCAGGCAAAGGAGCACTAGTTAGGCGAAGGGTATAGCGTTAGATAGACCGGCCTCATGTGCTCACTAGGAGCAGTCTTCCATATGGGCCCAGGAACACGAGTTCGGGGGAGTTAGGATAGCAATTCGAGACCCTTGGGAACAAGGACAGGCATGTAACGTAAAGTGGGGATGTAGCTCTGCTATATAGTTAAATGGAATGTGCATTAGAGTAAGGGATGAGAGGGAGCATGAGTTAGGGGAACGTAGCGAGTAGAGTGTCGTGTGAGTGGAAAAATGATGATTGAATGCGGGTCAGCAGGCCCGATGTAAATGGAGTGAATGTGGAATGCATGGTGCGAACAAATGATTGGGGAAAGGAATGAATTCCACCCAAGGGAACCCAGGGATATAGTAATGTTCGTTTGCGGGATAGTCAAATCATTGTCAGGTCAGGTCAGATCAGATCTGCGACTGGCTACAGGTATCATATAAACTTGTACTAACCTGTTCCATTGTCGGGTTGTCGGCGACGAAACCGTCTCCCCCACCAGGTGTCCTGGTGAGGAGGGTGTTTGGATATGGACACCCAGCAGGATTAAAAACAAAACCTGTCAAAGGACGGAGGAGCTCCTTGTGAGCCAACAGTCATCCATATCTCGTGCCCAACTGTGTCTGCGGACGTCCTCCTGCTGTTGGGTTACTTCTTATTAGGAGGTTGGTGGCAGGATTTACACTCCGGCCACTGTAAAACCCTTCATTCCGCAAAACATTTTCGAAGCACAAAATAATCTGAAAACCCACTCCGTGGGAGTACCTCCTGTGCAGCTTCCCTTCGCAGGGTATCTCACCGGATGACGGGATTGGGGCAAACCTTTCGTGACCCCCAATCTTTGATGATAGGAGGGAAACCACGGGGTAATCCCGGGTCAGATTGCGGGAGAGTGTGTCAGAGTGGTGCTGAGGTGTGGTCCACCAGGCGGCGGTCTCCTTGGGTTAACCCGAGGCATGGGTGGGTGCCCTTCAGGTGGGTGCCTGAAATATCCGATCCCGAAGAGAGAATGATCACCTGTCTCTGTTATGATCTGAGCTCAAGCGTTTTGACATCGGTATTGCAGCACTCTCTGAGGTTCGGAGACCGGATTGCGGCGAGATCATGGTGGGTGGTTACACCTACTATTGGTCTGGTCGCTCTGATGGTTACAATGCCCAAGGAGTTGCTGTCGCTGTGTCCAATAAGCTGACTCCAATGATAATTGAGGTAACACCGGTCAACAAGCGTATTATAAGACGAAGGATTTGTCACTCCTTAGGTGTCATTTCCCTGGTCTCTGTTTATGCTCCGACTGAGGCAAGTGATCTCACCGTGAAGGATGCATTCTACGCCACACTCGAGTCTGTGGTTGATCAGTGCCCCAGACGAGATACATTTCTAGTCTTGGGGGATTTCAATGCATCGACTGGAACTGAGAGGGATGGTTATGAGACATGTGTTGGTCCCCATGGGTCAGGAACTATGAACCTGAACAGCACGAAGTTCCTTGCCTTTGCAAGAAGTCATGGACTGAGGGTGGCTGGTTCATGGTTTCAGCGCCCGCAAGCTCATCGCTGGACAAGTGGTATTCCAACACTGATGGTGTGGCAAAGGAGATTGACCATGTGCTCGTTGATGGTCACTGGAGGATGATCCAGAACTGCAGGGTCTACCGGAGTGCTCAGTTCCTCAATCTCACAAGGGACACTGGATACCATTGACCAGAGTCGCAGGGCCAGGCTGAATGGCAGAGCTGAGCTGTTCAGGGAGCTGAGGCGTAAAACTGTGCGTGCACCAAGGGTGGACAAGGAGGCCTATGTGTGAGGAATCTGTGAGGGGGTAGAGCATCACCTGTGGTCAAGTAATTCTCGTCCTACCTGCAGGGGAATTCGCGCATTGCGTTCATCTAAGCCCATCCATCAGTGTACTGCAGTTAGAGCAGAGAGTGGTAGGCTTTTGACAGAGGAGTCCGAAGTGAAGGCCCGCTGGGACAGTTACTTTGAGCGGTTGTACCAGGCTGATCCACCAGCTGTCGAGTTGGATGTCAAGGGTGTTACAATCCTGATTCCTGACCCTCCAATAATCCGTGATCCACCTTCCTTTGTGGAAACACGGGCTGCAGTGAACCGGTTGAAATGGGGGTAAAGCTCCAGGGATCTGTGGCATCCATGCTGAACTTCTCAAGGATGGTGGAAATGCTGCACTCGTGTCGTTGCATGCAGATTTGTGCTCTGCCTGGAACACAGGCATCATCCCAACTGATTGGAAGAGGGGTCTTGTTGTCCCTCTCTGGAAAGGGAAGGGTGATCGCCAAGACTACAACTACCGAGGGGTGACGCTGCTCTCAGTGCCGGGCAAAGTCGTTGCTAGGATAATTCTTGATAGGGTTCGCCACCATCTGCTTGAGCACCAGCGTCCAGAGCAGTCAGGCTTTACACCAAAGAGGTCAACGATTGACCGTATCCTTGCTCTTCGTGTCCTCACCGAACGCAGAGGAGAGTTTCGGCAGGGTCTGCTTGCAGCCTATGTTGATCTCTGTATAGCGTTCGATTCAGTGAATCGGGATGCCTTCTGGAGGATTATTGGTCTTCGTGGGGTGCCACCAAAACTGATCGATATGATTTCTGAACTCTACTCTGGTACTGAGAGTGCTGTGAGATGTGGTGGTACCTTCTCTAACTTATTTCCAGTTGTTACTGGAGTTCGTCAGGGGTGTGTACTGGACCCCACACTTTTCAGCATTTGTATGGACTGGATTTTAGGGAGGATGTCGGAAAGATCAAGCTGCGGTACATCGTTTGGGAATGTCAAGATCTCGGACCTTGATTTCGCAGATGATGCAGTCATCTTTGCGGAGACTTTAGATATCCTTTTGGGGGCCCTCAAGGTGCTGAATGAGGAGTCGGAGCCGCTGGGATTATGGGTTTCTTGGATCAAAACTAAGATCCAGGCTTTCAATGACATATTGGATGCCGCTGTCCTGTCTGTGTCTGTTTGTGGTGAGGATGTTGAGGTCGTGGAGAGATTCACTTACCTTGGCAGTGATATTCATGTCTCTGCTGACTGTGAGTCAGAGGTCAATAGACGTCTGGGTCGGGCCTGGGGAGTCATGGATTCACTGGATCATGGGGTGTGGCGCTGCCGGTACCTCTGCGGGAGGATGAAAGTCTGAGTCTTCAGGTCATTGGTGCTTCCAATCTTGCTCTATGGATGCGAGACTTGGACTCTGACCAAGGATCTGAGATGGAGACTTAATTCCTTTCGTACCAGGTCTCTTCGGAGGATCCTTGGCTATCGCTGGTCAGAATTTGTGTCCAACGAGCGGTTTCTGAGAGAGACTCGGATGAGATTTGTAACCTGCATCGTCCGTGAGTGTCAGTTGTGGCTGTATGGACATGTGGCTCGTTTTCCTGACGCTGATCCTGCTCACCAGATTCTCTCAGCACGGGAGTCTCGTAAGTGGAGGAGGCCAATAGGCCGACCACGTGCCTCGTGGTTGCAGCAGGTTGACCAGCATCTCAAGGAGATGGGGATGGGCTTGGCATCTGCCTTGGGGAAGGCCAGATGGAGGCCCCTGGAGTACCGGCGGAAAGTGGATGCAGCGACGCGATGTTCTGGCACATGCTCCCATACCTGACCTGACCTGGTGTTTCTCGACTGCACTTTTTGATGTGCAAAACAGCTTGACCTTGTGTTGGTGAAACCATGAGAACATTGCAGGAGACACGACCTTGGTGGCAGTAATGCAACAGAAGGATGAATATGTCCATGTCATCTGCAGAGAAGTTTTCTCATTTATGCCCCGATACTGCAGTGGAAAATAGCACATGGCTTCAAGATCACTGTCTGCAATGCACCATTGGCTATACTCTCCAATGTATCTTTGGCTGGTTTGTTGATCAGGTGACCACCGTGAGGTGCACTGGTGATGGAGACAAATCCAAAGCTATGTTTGCAGATGTCTTCAAACTCCTTGGAAATGGAGCCGATGGCAAAATGATTGAGGTCCTTGAGTGGCAAACCAGGGCCACTCACACTGAGGATGAAAAATCAGTTGATCGAGCTCGACGCAGTGTGAGGTTCGAAGATCTTGAAGAGGTTGCGGCTGCATATGAGATCCAGAACCACAAACCCCACATCATCGTTCGGAGGTCACACCAGGTGGGTATTGCTGTTTACCCACCGTGGCAGTGTCGGGATACGATTCCACGCACTCTTCACCCCGGAGACAGCGATCGGCAGAACGTCACTGTTACGAGAGCCATCTTCGAACCCCAATCGCATCTCACAAGAAGGTGAGCGGCCAACCAGCTCACTCTGTAGCTGTGTCATAAACATCGTCCGTACAACGTGCCCGTCGTCAAAATGGCCACCACACACCGTGCACCAAAGCAGTGGTCACTTAGCAAGAGTGAAACGGTGAACTCATTTGAAAATTGGAGACAGAATTTTCTTTATATTTTATCACTCGATCCCAACTTTGCGCCCTTCCTCACTGAGGGCGTCACCTGGGAGAAGAAGAGCAGAGCATTCCCTCTTCATGGACTTGTGCATGATGGTGAGGATGTCCCCGTTGTGCAGCGTCTCACTGCCCAACAGAAAGTCACCGTACTGGAACTTATACTGGGTCAGATTGCAAACTACTGCCCTCTGATATCCCGCAACACCATAGTCCGAAACTCCACTTCTGTAGTCAACATATGGCAATCGATTCGCCAACATTTTGGATTCCAGTCGACGGGCGCACACTTCATTGACTTTGCAGCGATACGCCATAACCCCGAAGAGCGCCAAGAAGACTTATACCAACGCCTGATGGCGTTTGTGGAGGATAACCTGCTTCGACAAGATGGCGGCATCTTCCACCATAACCAGGCGATCACGGAAGATGAGGAATTATCTCCCTCGTTGGAGAACTTTATAGTGCTCACATGGCTTCGCTTTGTCCACAGTGGACTCCCCGGACTCGTCAAACAACGCTACGGAACTGAACTCAGGTCCCGCACTTTAGCCTCCATCAAACCGGAGATATCCCAGGCGCTTGACTCGCTATTAGATGAGCTCCATGCTGCTGAAGAAACAACGTCCTTGCGCACTTCAACGTCTCGACCACAGGTCCCCCGCCCGGCATCGTTCCCATCATCGTCAAAACCTCGTCAAGTCTTTTCGGGGACTCGTTCCAACAACCTTACGAAGTCCTGTCCCCTCTGCAAACAAGTACGCCGCACTGATTACAGTCATTTCCTCAGTGAGTGTCCTTTCCTCCCCGAACGAGATCGTCGGTACATCGCCAGAGCACGCCATGTGGCTGACATAACTGAAGAATCAGACGACGAGTCTGGAGACATAACATATGCCCATATGGACAAGGCAGTTAATATCATAGACTATACAGAACCGTCCACTATCTCACATGTCCAGACACGCCGGTCTCCATATCTAGACACCTTCCACGGCCACCACACAACCCGAGTTACCGTCGACAGTGGGGCCACGGGTAACCTTATTCGTGAGACAACTGTAAGGAGGTTTGGAGCCAAGATTCAGAAGAGTGCACAGTCTGCTCGTCAGGCTGATGGGTCTTCCCCTCTTCAAGTAGTTGGTGAGACCAGACTGACACTGACTCGCGACGGAAGGGAATTTCAGTTTGAGGGCCTGGTTGTCCAAAATCTTGACGTAGAAGTACGAGCAGGAACACCTTTCATGGAGTCTAATGACATCTCAATCCGCCCTGCGAAGCATAAAGTTATCCTGGGTGACGGCACCACATACGTTTATGGTTCTCAGGAAGGGAGCTTTAATCGCCATGCAGTACGCCGAGCTCATGTCGTACGTGCCCCACCCCACACAACTACTCTGTGGCCCGGTGAGTTCATCTAAATGGTCCTTCCATGTGACATGTCGAGTATCGACTCAGCATTCGCACTCGAACCTCGCACGGATGCCCCCAGTGCGAGGTCGCTGCGACCCATTGAGTACTGGCCCCCACCAAGTGTCATCCGTAGCATCAGCGGGAAGGTTCGGATCCCCAATTTAACTAACGAACCACGAGTTCTCCAACGACATGAGCAATTTTGCCAAATCCGCCCTGTGTACATACCTGAAGAACACCCAGATGACTATACAGAGACCAGCCCCCCCCCCCCCAAATTAAAATGCACACTCACTTCACTCTCAGGACACTCTTCGACTGTCACCCTCGACCCTGACAACATGTTCGCTCCTGACACACGATCAAAGTTTTGTGCCCTTCTTGAAGAGTATGATGAAGTGTTTGACCCAGTGTTCCAAGGCTACAATGGTGATGCAGGCCCCTTTGAGGCTCTTGTTAACATGGGCCCCGTTCAGCCTCCACAACACAAAGGCCGTCTACCACAGTATGCGCAAGATAAACTGCGTGAACTACAACACAAATTTGATGAACTAGAAAAGCTTTGAGTCTTTGCTCGCCCTGAGGACATGGGGATTACTGCGGAATACCTGAATCCTTCATTCTTGATCAAGAAGCCCAGTGGCGGGTTCCGCTTCGTCACAGCCTTTGCTGATGTGGGCCGACACAGCAAGCCCCAACCCTCTCTTATGCCAAACGTAGATTCCATCCTCCGCAAAATTGCTCAGTGGAAGTATCTAATTATTACCGTCCTTACGAGTGCCTTTTACCAAATCCCATTATCTCGCCAGTCCATGAAGTTCTGTGGTGTAGCCACACCCTTCCGGTGAATACGTGTGTATACTAGATCCGCGATGGGTATGCCTGGATCAGAGACGGCACTTGAAGAACTCATGTGTCGCGTCCTTGGTGATCTCTTAGAGAAGGGGACCATCGCCAAACTCGCTGACGACCTCTATTGCGGTGGTGACACATTGGACCAACTTCTCCAGAACTGGAGAATGGTGTTGCAGGCTCTGCGTAAATGTCGACTTCGCCTCTCTGCTACGAAGACAGTTGTATGTCCAAAGAGCACCACCATCTTCGGATGGATCTGGTCTGGCGGAACTATCCAGGCCAGCCCACACCGCGTGGCTACACTCTCTACTTGTTCGGCTCCTGAGAAAGTCAGGGGAATGAGATCCTTTATCGGGGCATATAAGGTTCTCGCTCGTGTTATCCCCAACTGCTCCGCTCTCTTATCCCCCTTGGATGATGTTGTGGCTGGATGCCAATCACTGGACAGAGTTGTGTGGACTGATGAGTTACATTCTGCCTTCCACAGAGCCCAAGCTGCTCTTTCGTCAGCTCGTACAATTACTCTTCCTCGTCCAAGTGATCAGCTATGGATCGTGACGGATGGTTCTGTCAAAAAACACAGCATTGGATCAACTCTGTACATCAAGCGCAATGGAAGACCTCACTTTGCGGGTTTTTTTAGCGCAAAGTTACGCGAACGCCAACCTACCTGGTTGCCATGTGAAGCGGAGGTCCTTTCCATTGCTGTATCAGTAAAACACTTCAGTCCCTTCATTATCCTATCTAAACATCATGCATCCATCCTCACTGATAGCAAGCCGTGCGTTCAAACGTATGAGAAGCTCTGTCGTGGCGAGTTTTCAGCGAGCCCTCGTCTATCCACGTTCCTGTCCACCGTCAGCCGTTATCAAGCAACTGTACCACATCTCGCAGGATCCGCCAATGCCCCATCTGATTTTTCCAGCCGCAATGCACCAGACTGTACCGACACCTCCTGTCAAATTTGTGCATTCATAAGATTTGAGGAGGAGGCCGTAGTCCTGCAGGTGTCAGACCAAGACATTATTTCTGGCCGAACCAAACTGCCCTTCACCAACAGAACTGCCTGGATAGCAGTTCAGGCAGAGTGCACAGACTTAAGGCGGATTCATGCCCACCTGATTTAGGGCACCCGCCCATCGAAGAAAACAACCAACATCAAGGATGTCAAACGTTACCTCCAGGTTGTGTCACTTTCCAAAGATGGCCTAGTTGTAGTCCGTCGGGACACGCCCTTGTCCTCGGCATGTGAGTGCATTATTGTCCCACGTCAGGTAGTCAATGGCTTTCTAACAGCATTACACATTCAACTGGATCACCCGAGTCGTCATCAACTCAGTTCTGTGATTCACCGCTATTTTTATGCTCTTGACTTGGACAGAGCAATCGATCAGGTAACCTCGAGGTGTCACCAGTGTGCTGCATTGCGCAACATTCCTCATACCATTACCAAGCAGTCCACTGGAGATCCCCCCGGTGCTGTTGGGGTATCCTTCGCAGCGGATATCATCAAACGCAATCACCAGCTCATTCTAATATTGCGAGAATGTTCCACTTCCTACACTACATTGTACATTGTGGAGAATGAACAACACGTCAATCTCCGCGACAACTTGATCCGCTTATGCATAGAGTTCTGGCCATTGGATGGACCACTTGAGTCATCCGCACCGATCCGGCTCCCGGCTTCACGCGTCTGGTCCACGATGAGCTTCTTAAACATCACCGGATGTGCATCGAGATTGGTCACATTAAAAATCCCAACAAGAATCCCATCACCGAGAAGGCAGTTCGTGAATGTGAAGACGAACTTCTACGACAGGAGCCGATGGGAGGACCAGTAACTCCACTAACCCTCGCACTGGCCACCGCCAGTATGAACTCACGAGTTTGTGCACGGGGACTCTCAGCCCGAGAGATGTGGTGCCAGCAGGATCAGTTCACCAATCAACAAATCCCTTTCTCGGACTTACAAATGATACAAGCCCAACACCATCTTCGTTCTATGAACCACCCCCATAGTGAGAAGTCGAAGGCCCCCATGGGGTCCGTCAAGCCCAATGTGTCAATGGAAGTCGGTGATTTGATCTATTTGTACTCTGATCGTAACAAGTCATGCGCAAGAAACCGATACCTCGTCTCTGCCACCGATGGACCCTGGTGCCACATCCGTAAATTTGTGGGGTCCCAATTGAGGAGTGCAGCTTATCAGGTGAAACAGTCTGAATGCTACAAAGTCCCAGACTACTGGAAGGATACGCCCCCACTCCCTCGCAATCGGGGATATGGTGTTGCGCAACAAACCGAGGACGTATGCCTCCAACCAGCAACAAAACCACCAGACCCCCCATTCATCCCCTATGAGCTGTCTTCACCTGCCGACAGTGCTGAATCCTTCCCAATCCCTAGTAGCCAGGTACCAGATCTAGGTTCTGATGCATCCCCGAGGCTTGAGACCTGAACACCTGGTTACTCCAAAGCCATCGGCGACACCTGTGAGGAACATCCAACGGTGTCCCCAACCGTCTGGACACCAAGACGCTCCAACCGTGTACGTTACCAGCCCAAACACTTCAAGGATTTTATTTTGGATGCTTCGAGTCATATTGTGGTCACAATGCTTGCAGAAACTGTCATGGGGCAGAATAATCCCCGAGACCGGAGGGCAGTCTACCCGGTGATGGTCTCTGTATATCTGGGGCCCGGGTTGGGGCCAATCCAGCGGTTCTTGGGGAGCGGAGTCAATCGAGTGTAAAAGGAAAACAAATAACAATAAAATTTTCCTTTCAAGATTATTGAATGAAGAAAAGAACAAGGATCACGTGATCAGTGAAGCCATATCTATTAATTATTAACCAAACATGATAATCTGATTCTGCGGAACTTTACAGAATTTGTTCCCTTCACTCGGTGTTAAAATGATCACGATGACCTTTGACCTCTGTCTTGGTGGAGTCCACATTGTCACAACGTGTAATAAAAGATCGTAAAATGATATTTTAATCCAGTGGAATATTTCTCAGCAAATGGTGGAGTTTAAGTTCATAAGATGGGGAAGAAGAAGAAGAGGAGGAGGAACTTTTTTTTTTTAACAAAACGACACTTTTCCCTCTCTTTGTTCATGATGTTCGAGTAATAAGTTTAACAAACTCGGGTGAGTTTACTTTCACAAAATAATGAGTTTACTGAGATATTAAAAAGTGTGACGTGTAGTAGGGGGCGTGGCCACGGTTCATTGTGATGTCACGGACAATAGACCAACGGAAAGCAGATCGTTGAACCAGCAGTTCATCAGTTCGAGGGTTCGAGATCATCAGAGATGTTGTTCTTCATCTCGATCTTACTAGTCCTTGGTAATGGAGCATCCCGACCACCCCAGGAGGTAAGTGGAGATTGTAAATGATGATGTAATCAGGAAAGGGAGACAATGAATATAATAAGAGTTGTTTTGTTGGGAGATTGTGAAATACCTTTTTGTGGTGGGATGGGAGAGTGAACAGGTGGTTATTCCAGGTGAAACTTCTCTTGTTTTTGATTCGACGACAAAGGTGTGATGGTGAATGTAACAAGTGTGATTGAAATGTAAAACGTTTTACCAAAACAACTTTCTTGTTCTGAATATAACATCAGATGTGGTGGTGGTGTGCTGTAGTGTGGTGGTGGTGGTGGTGTGTGGTTCAGTTGAGGAATCGATGGAACGGTGGTGGTGTTTGGTTATTGGAGTGATGGTTGTTGTAAGAGTGGTGCTGATAGTGATTGTGGTTGTGATGATTGGAGTGGTCGTGATGGTGGTGGTAAAGAGAATTTAAATTGTATTTCCTGTCTTATTCATAAAATCGCAGTAATTTCCCTTAATTGTTAAATTGAACTTGATTGCCCTTTCCTGAACTTTAGAGAGACCCTGGAAAGAGTTTAATCATTAAAGACAATAAATGATGTAAAATAGTGGGGGTGGTCAACGTTGAGCATTGGTTGTAAGTGATGACAATTAACAATGGGAATTCCAACAAGAGCAATGGAAAAGGTGACATAAGTAGGGGGCGTGGTCACTGTTCATTGTGACGTCAAACAATGAAAATCAGCGCATTGACTCACCAGTTGGTGGGTTAGCGTGCACCAGAGATGTGGATTCTCGTTACGGTCTTGCGAGTCCTCGGTAGTAGAATATCTCGACCACCCCAGGAGGTGAGTGGAGGTTGTAAGAGATAACTAGCTCAACAAAAGTTCAGATAAAAGGACACAAGTTGGGACTTGTTCAGGTGGTTAAACAGGAATTTATTTTCATGTTCTTCCAGTAGTCAGGCAGCAGTTGTCACCGACTTCAAGAATTTTGCCAACTTTGATTTTTCACTTTTATTTGTTCAAGGACATCACAATAAATCACTTTCAACTTGTCTTCTAATTTTCAGTTAAGTATTTCACCATGTGAGGGCGCTTTTCAAAATGGCTGCCACAATCATAAAAAAGCTGTTAAAAACGTAATTTTCACCAATAATTCCAGCAATTTAGAATGATATTTTCCAATGTTTTGGCCAAATGATCTTCAAGTTAGTTTAACAGTAAGCTTAAGTATCAAAAACATTGTAGTCAACTACTCAAAGAGGGCGCATTTCTCCAAGATGGCGGCCAAAATCATTAAAAAAAAATTCCCATAAAATGTATCATTCATTATAAAGATTACCGATTTGGTTCAAATTCAACTGAAAATGTTCACCTTTATGCAGTGTCCCGAATGTTTTCACTATTTAAAGATGATTTCCTTCAATACTTGACATATTAAGGATTTTAGTGATTTGGATACACCTTAACTCAATCAATTATTGTTTACTCATAGACAATACTGTTGTAGGCCTACAGATGAAATATGTGTGGTGGTCTGAGAAAACCCATCGGAAGTCACGATGGACAAGTTCCTTGTTTAAAACGGTCACGCAACCTAACAATTTATTGTTTTTTTCCGCCTATCGTTACCATGTACGCTCATTCAAAAGAGTATGGAACAAGCAGGTCCATACTCTTTTGGAATAAGCGTGCATGGTAACAATGGGAAGTAAACATAAATTGATATGTGTTCGTACCATTTGTTCAAACGAGGAACTTGTCCGGCGCGACTTCTGACAGGTTTTCCCAGACCACTATACGTTATCGTCTCGCTTTTTGGACAGGTATCCTGACATCAGTTTTGTTTAGTTACCAATACTTGTGAAGTATAATGAACATTTTCCATGCAATACCATTTGAAGTTCAAATTATGTCTCGTAAGTTCATCACCCCTGTATTGTCTATGGCAGATTAATATTATAGGGCCTTTCAAATATGAACTGGTCTAAAAAAGCTCCTCCTCTTCTTCTATTTCTGCAATATAGTCCTCTGAATTTTCACACCCATCACCACATCCGCAAGCATCGGTGCACACCAGTGTATTCTTTCGGCATCCACATCTGTTTGTCATGCAGGAACTGCTACAGGAACAGCTTCGAAGCTCCAAAAGAGCTTTTGGTGCTGGTGGATTTTTCCTTAATACTGGCATCAAATTACCATCCTGAAGTTGCCAAGAATAGTTGGTTGGTGGTGGAATGTTGGGGCATGGCTTGCAGGATGACTTCCAAACCAACGCCATGAAAACCGCCCGTTCTGTGTGAGGTTTTAATGTTCTGAGGGTGGGAGGGAGTTTCCGGCCCTCCTTTCCATTCTGTGCAAACAGGGACCACCGTAACTCTCTTACACTCTCTACACTTCCAGATGGCTTGTACAAAACACATACGTAGCGTTCCATCTGCTTGAAAACCCACTCTGGCACTTCAGTACTTCTTCCAAAAGCAGTAGATGCATCTAATATGGGGCCATCACCACTCATAAATGCCTTGAAATGATTTGTGACTTCCTTTCCAGCAAATGTGCCCGTGTTGTCTGTCCCTTTGAAGGCATACCATCCCACCAAGGCATCTGCTCTCTCTCTCTTCCAAGTTTATGGTAGCTTTCCCAGATTGGTATCCTTTCTCCTTTTTTCCTAAGTAAGCAGGTCATTGGAGGAAGCAATGGATAGGTACCTGTGAGTAAAACAATCCAGAAAACATCATCATATCAGTTGATATGCTTGGTCATTTTGTTTTTAACATTTTTCTGTGATTTTGGCAGCCATTTTGAAAAAAAGCGCCCCCAGGTGGTAAAATATGACACTGAAAATTGGAAGACAAGTTGAAAGTGATTCAGTATGATATCCTTGAACAAATAAAAGTGAAAAATCAAAGTTGGCAAATTTATTGAACTACTGATCAGATAGTGACAACTGCTGCCTGATTACAGGGTCGGTGGGAGGGCCATTTTATTTTCACTAATCTGAGTTTGATTCACTATGTAATCGGATTCCACTATAATCTGTCGGGGTAGTGCTTCATCGTGGAACGGTCAGATTTTCATCCCATCCTTTCAGAGAACAAATCAAGCTGGCTGTCCTAATGACCCATTCTTGTCGAAAGTAAAGATTCCAGGAGCAGCCTTTAAAAAGGAGTAGGCCATTGTGTGTCAGAACCCAGTTTAAATCCCATATTTCTGCTTCCTGGTTTATCCTTTCAGTTGTGTAAACTCTCTTTGTTGTGAGATTATGTTTGGTTTGATACTGCAGGTGAACTTTCCCCACGACACAAAGTTTGAGTTTCTCTCCAAAGATAAAACTCTCCTTCATGGTCGTGTTCATCTTCACAATAAACTTCCATGGGACTAGTTCCACACTTTGCACTCATTGGTCATGGGCTGGAAACGAGTACCTGGAAAATGCTTCTCAAAGTTGGGTCTGAACTCTTATGTGTAATTAACACTTAATTTTAAACTGAACTTTTCATGAACCTTTTATGAGAAAATCAAATGTTCTTTTCAACTCGCAAACACAACCCTTCACTTCGCTGTTCGGGATGTTAAGAGGGAGAGAAAGAGAAGAGAAGAGGGAGAGAAAGAGAAGAGAGAGACAAGGAAGGAGGGGGTGAGGGAGGAATGGGTGAGGGAGGGAGGAATGGGTGGGGAGGGAGGGAGGAAGAAGGGTGGGAGTGAGGAGGGGTGGGGGAAGGTAAGGCAGTGTGAGGGGAGGTTCAGTCCGGACATAACCACCGTTTGGGCTTAACCACCATCCAAATACTTTCAGAGATGGTGGGAGAGGGACAGGGGTGGGTGAGATATGGGAAGGGTGTGTGGGGGGGAGGGAAGGCCGGAAGGGGAGGAGAGAGGTTGGGAGGGGGGGATTCCGGCAGATGTGACGTCCATTTTAACAGCATATTGTAACCGCACAATCGGCAGATGTGACAATTGATGAATCATCCTGCCTGTGAAACACCGGGGTTACAGTTTATCACTGGGTCGGGATTCATATCCAGGTGATACAGCTTCGAGCAAGGGTGCGTCCCTCTCGGCTATCCAGCCGTGATGTTCACCAAACATTTCATTTTTTTTAATCGCTATTTATCGATGCTGAAGTGACCACAAAACAATGTGGGGCCATCGCAGGCAAGCGGCCCCTGAACATTGTTCAAGACAATTGATACACAATATTAAGTGACAGTGTGAATATTGTAGAACAATTGCCAAGTGGCTTAAACACTCCATTGAAACAGTTGATGAGTAACGGCTCGTTTGGGTCACCAAACTGTCATATTAAACATACACCTCTCGGAAACACCCAAACTATCAAATATGTCTGAATTAGACAAATGAACACTTCTTAGCATCAGAACTGTTGCTAAGTTCAATTCTATAGTTTAAATTTTGGAATTCGGCAAAGGCAAATAAATACTTGAGGTTATGGCATGTGCGGAAATTAAATAAAGCCAAGAACGCTGGCGTCTCCGAGCGTTTATCAGCATTGCAATGTACCCAGCGATTTGTAGCTGTGATGAACAGGCATTTGATAATATGAATGATGAAAGTGGAAAAAAAAACAAAAAAAACTTTGTCATTAACAATTTGTTATGGCCTGTTCCAAGTCAGGGTATGGTTAAGGAGGCCAAAATAACATGGCGGCTTCAGACCCCAGTGGGGCAACCCAGGATGAGCCTTAAGACCCCAGAGAGCGAGGTGGCCGATGATTCACCTGATGAAGGATTTAATTAATAAGTCCATTAATTATCTTCAAAGGGGTGTTTTAATTAACAACACCACCAAATTTTCAGTCCTGCCCTTCCTTGGAGTTTTCTTTGTGTGCGTACAAAGATTCAGGTTTCTAGATTTTATGGTTTTGGACTTATGGAGGCACACACTGACACACACACACACACACACACACACACACACACACACACACACACACACACACACACACACACACACACACATCTGTTATTATAGATCACAAAACTGTTTGGATGAGGTTTTTTGTTGTTTTTAAAAAATGTAATGAACACTTCTCCTGTCCCTGCGCTTGTCCATGTCCACAGATTTTCCAGAATGATCCTGGGGATCAGGGAATGATGGACAGTGTTCTTGACATTGTCGTCGTAGCGATTGCGTTGCTATTGATTGTCGGTGTCATTTCACGTGAACCATCACGTTGGTTCAGAAAGACATCTCACAAAAAGAAATGCTGCATTCACTGGTGAGGAACACGAGTGACTTTCATCACTATTATAATGTGTTCATCCAAAGGGACAAGATAGCTCAGAGATTAGAAACAAGTTCACATTGAATTCTTACAAATAACACTGAACAACAAAAATTTTTTACTGGAGATGTGTAAAGTGATTTAGACTAATTTGGGTACGCTGATTTCAAAAATCATAACAGTTTTGCTGTATCACGTCAGGATTTTCAGTAACAGAAATATTCCCATTGCCTAGAAGTCACCTGACTTTGCCTAGAAGACATTGCCTAGAAGACCTGACCTTAATGTCAGGTCAGGTTCGATCTGTGACCTGCTACAGGTACCATGCAAACCTGTACTAACCTGTTCCATGGTCGGGTTGTCGGCGACTAAACCGTCTCCCCCACCAGGTTTTCTGGTGAGGCGGGTGTTTGGATATGGACACCCAGCAGGATTAAAAACAAAACCTGTCAAAGGGCGGAGGAGCTCCTTGTGAGCCAACGGCCATCCATATCTAGTGCCCAACTGTGTCTGCGGACGTCCTCCTGCAGTTGGGTCACTTCTTATGAGGAGGTTGGTGGCAGGATTTGCACTCCGGCCACCGTAAAACTCTTCATTCCGCAAAACACAAAAACGCAAAAAAATCTGAAAACCCACTCCATGGGAGTACCTCCTGTGCAGCCTCCCTTCGCAGGGCAGCTCACCGGATGACGGGATTGGGGCAAAGCCTTCGGGACCCCCAATCTTTGATAGGAGGGAAACCACGGGGTAACATCCCTGGGTCAGATTGCGGGAGAGTGTGTCGGAGTGGTGCTGAGGTGTCGTCCACCAGACGGCGGTCTCCTTGGGTTAACCTGAGGCGGTCCCTTCGGGTGGGTGCCTGGAATGTCCTATCCCTAAGAGAGGATGATCACCTGTCTCTGTTATCATCTGAGCTCAAGCGTTTGGACATCGGGATTGCAGCTCTCTCTGAGGTTCGGAGACCGGATTGCGGCGAGATAATGGTGGGTTGTTACACCTACTATTGGTCTGGTCGCTCTGATGGTTATCATACCCAAGGAGTTGCTGTAGCTGTGTCCAATAAGCGGACCCCAATGATAATTGAGGTAACACCGGTCAACGAGCTTATTATGAGATTAAGGATTCGTCACTCCTTAGGTGTCATTTCCCTGGTCTCTGTTTATGCTCCGACTGAGGCGAGTGATCTCACCGTGAAGGATGCATTCTACGCCACACTCGAGTCTGTGGTTGATCAGTGCCCCAGACGAGATACACTTCTAGTCTTGGGGGATTTCAATGCATCGACTGGAACTGATAGGGATGGTTATGAGGTGTGTGTTGGTCCCCATGGGTCAGGAACTATGAACCAGAATGGCACTAAGTTCCTTGACTTTGCAAGAAGTCATGGACTTAGGGTGGCTGGTTCATGGTTTCAGCGCCCAGAAGCTCATCGCTGGACTTGGTATTCCAACGCTGGCGGTGTGGCAAAGGAGAATGACCATGTCCTCATTGACGGTCGTTGGAGGATGATCCAGAACTGCAGGGTCTACCGGAGTGCTCAGTTCCTCAATACTGACCACAGGCTTGTTGTAGCAACTCTAAAGCTGCACCTTAAATCCTGGAGAATGGTACCATCCCAGCCGAGGCTGGATGTTGCCAAGCTCAGGGATGAGAGAGTAGCTGAGGAGTTTGCGAACAGGCTGAGTGGACACTTGGGGGGTCTGGGTGCTTTGGGGGGTCCTGAAGAGTTGTGGAGCGCCTTCAAGACCACCGTCCTTGATGTTGCCGGTGGATGCCTTGGAGCTCACCGCAGGGCAAAGAAGAATTTTGTCTCTCAAGGGACGCTGGATACCATTGACCAGAGTCGCAGGGCCAGGCTGAATGGCAGAGCTGAGCTGTTCAGGGAGCTGAGGCGTAAAACTATACGTGCACTGAGGGTGGAAAAGGAGGCCTATGTGCGAGGAATCTGTGAGGGGGTAGAGCATCACCTGTGGACAGGTGATTCTCGTCCCGCTTACAGGGGAATTCGCGCATTACGTTCATCCAAGCCCATCCCTCGGAGCACTACAGTTCGAGCAGAGAGTGGTCGGCTCTTGACAGAGGAGTCTGAAGTGAAGGCCCGCTGGGCCGGTTACTTTGAGCGGTTGTACCAGGCTGATCCCCCAGCTGTCGAGTTGGACGTCAAGGGTGTTACAATCCCTGTTGCTGACCCTCGAATCAACTGTGGTCCACCTACGCTTGTGGAAACACGGGCTGCGGTGAACCAGTTGAAATGGGGCAAAGCTCCAGGGATCTGTGGCATCCATGCCGAACTTCTCAAGGCTGGTGGAAATGCTGCACTCGTGTCGTTGCATGCAGTTTTGTGCTCTGCCTGGAACACAGGCATCATCCCAACTGACTGGAAGAGGGGCCTTGTTGTCCCTCTCTGGAAAGGGAAGGGTGATCACCAAGACTGCAACAACTACCGAGGGGTGACGCTGCTCTCAGTGCCGGGCAAGGTCTTTGCTCGGATAATTCTCGATAGGGTTCGCCACCATCTGCTTGAGCACCAGCGTCCAGAGCAGTCAGGCTTTACACCAAAGAGGTCAACAATTGACCGTATCCTTGCACTTCGTGTCCTCACCGAACGCAGACGAGAGTTTCGGCAGGGGCTGCTTGCAGCCTATGTTGATCTCTGCAAAGCGTTCGATTCAGTGAATCGGGATGTCCTCTGGAGGATTCTTGGTCTTCGTGGGGTGCCACCAAAACTGATCGATCTGATGTCTGAACTCTACTCTGGTACTGAGAGTGCTGTGAAGTGTGGTGGTACCATCTCTGACGCATTTCCAGTTGTTACTGGAGTTCGTCAGGGATGTGTACTGGCCCCCACACTTTTCAGCACTTGTATGGACTGGATTCTCGGGAGGATGTCGGAGAGATCAAGTTGAGGTGCGTCATTTGGGAATGTCAAGATCTCGGACCTTGACTTTGCAGATGATGCAGTCATCTTTGCAGAGACTTTAGACATCCTCTTGGGGGCCCTCGAGGTGCTGAATGAGGAGTCGGAGCCGTTGGGATTACGGGTTTCTTGGGTCAAAACTAAGATCCAGGCTTTCGGTGACATCTTGGATGCTGCTGTCCTGTCTGTGTCTGTTTGTGGTGAGGATGTTGAGGTCGTGGAGAGATTCACTTACCTTGGCAGTGATATTCATGTCTCTGCTGGCTGTGAGTCAGAGGTCAATAGACGTCTGGGTCGGGCCTGGGGAGTCATGGATTCACTGGATCATGGGGTGTGGCGCTGCCGGTACCTGTGCGGGAGGACGAAAGTCCGAGTCTTCAGGTCCTTGGTACTTCCAGTCTTGCTCTATGGGTGCGAGACTTGGACTCTGACCAAGGATCTGAGACGGAGACTTAATTCCTTTGGTACCAGGTCTCTTCGGAGAATCCTTGGCTATCGCTGGTCGGATTTTGTGTCCAACGAGCGGTTGCTGAGAGAGACTCGGATGAGATTTGTTACCTGCATAGTCCGTGAGCGTCAGTTGCGGCTGTATGGACATGTGGCTCGTTTTCCTGACTCTGATCCTGCTCACCAGATTCTCTCAGCGAGGGAGTCTCATGAGTGGAGGAGGCCAGTGGGTCGACCACATGCCTCATGGTTGCAACAGGTTGACCATCATCTCAAGGAGATGGGGATGGATAGGCCTGGCATCTGCCTGGGGGATGGCCAGACGGAGGCCCCTGGAGTACCGGCGGAAAGTGGACGCAGCAACGTGCTGTTCTGGCACATGCTCCCATACCTGACCTGACCTAGAAGTCAGGATTTCAATGAAATTTACAAAAATTCATTTATTCATTTATTTCATCATGAATGCTTCAAAATTATAGAAATTACAGAAAAACTCCACTAGAATGTAATTAAAAATGCTTTAGGCATTTGGCTTTGCGTTTGTGCTTCTCTGTGTCAGTTTCACGATGCAGGAACCAGCAGAAATCGCCCATCATGTTCGGGTTGTGCCGCCCTTGGTAACGCGTCTCCATGAGTGAAATCTCTTGGTGGAATCGCTCGCCATGCTCGTCCGAGACTGCTCCCAAGTTGTCAGGGAAGAAGTTCAGGTGCTGGTGTAGGAAATGGATTTTCAGGGACATCCTGGAGCCAAGTTTCCTGAAGGACTCCAGCAGCTGCTGCACTATTTCTTCATAGTTGTCCGCGCGCTCGTTCCCCAAGAAGTTGTCCGTCACAGCTTTGAAGCTCCTCCACGCTGCCAGCTCTTTGGGGTTTAGAGTTGTCGGAAAAGTTTCGTCCTTCATAATCTGTCGGATTTGTGGTCCAACAAAGACACCAGCCTTGATCTTGGCCTCCGACAAGGTGTTGCCAAACTTTTCCTTGAGGTATAAAAACCCACGCCCATTCAGATCCATTGCCCGTACAAAACTTTTCATCAAGCCGAGCTTTATGTGGAGTGGTGGAAGGAAAACCTTGGCTGGGTCGACAAGGGCGACATGCTTCACGTTGTGTCGACCAGGTACATGCTCTTTTCGCTCTTCCCAATCTTTCTTCGTCCAGTGATTCTTGTCGTCTCTGCTATCCCAGAGACAAAGGAAGCACATGTATTTCGTGTAGCCTGACTGCAGCCCTAACAACAGCGCCACCACTTTCAAGTCTCCGCAGATGTGCCAGTTGAAGTCATTGTACTTGATGGAATCAAGCAGCTGCCGCATAGTCTCATAGGTCTCTGTCATGCCGAACGCGTGAGCCAGTGGGACTGATGGTTTCTCGTTGCCATTGTGGAGCAAAACAGCCTTCAAGCTGTTCTTCCCCGAGTCGATGAAGAGGCGCCAGTCTGCAGGATCGTGATCACACCCAAGTTCTTTCAACAGACCGTTGATGTCACTGCAGAATGTCATCGTGTCTTCCATCTCAAAGAACTCAGCCATGTCTCTGTGACGTGCTCTGAACAAGGATATCTTGGTGTTAGGTTCAAGTAGATTCCACTGCTGCAGCCTTGATCCAAGCAGCTCTGCCTTCGCCTTTGACAGCGAGAGATCTCTTACAAGATCATTTAAGTCTCCCTGGTTCAGAAGGTGTGATTCTTGAGTGTCGGGTTCCAAGGTTCATCATCACCATCCTCTTCACCACTGCTTACAGCTATGTTCTGATCAGCTGGAGGTGTTGGAACGGGGTTCTCGTCATCATGAGGCACAGGTTTACGAGCAGAGACGCAGTCAGCGTACTTGATGTGACCTTTATTCTTCTTGTTGAAGCCGGCGATGCTTGTGCAGCAGAAATAACAATCATCATGATGATTCTGCGGCTCACGCCATATCATGGGCACCGCAAATGGCATGCTCGCGCGCTTGCCCACCAACCACTGAGTCAAGGTTGTGTGACAGCTTGTGCAGCAGATGTGTGGTGCCCAGCTCTGTTCTTGGTCCCCCACCTTACACCCGAAGTAGTGAAAGTAGGCGGCCTTCATTTTCACTGCTGTAGATATACTTCGCTGTTGATCTTTTTTGGTATACCGACCACAGACATAACAGAAGTTGTCAGGATGATTGGTACAGGAACGCCTACTCATCTTTATCTGAAAGAAAGAAATATAACACAAGTTAACAACAATTGTACGAAATAGACATGTTAAAGACATATGTAAATTTCATTGAAATCCTGACTTCTAGGCAATGGGAATATTTCTGTTCCTGAAAATCCTGACGTGATACAGCAAAACGGTTATGATTTTTGAAATCAGCGTACCCAAATTAGTCTTAATCACTTTACACATCTCCAGTAAAAAAAAACTTTTGAAATTTGTTGTTCAGTGTAATCAATTCTGATAAACGAATGTCTGGTCCAGTGAGAGCAGGGGGAACCAGATCATGGGAACCGTTAAACACTCACCATAAGGTTTGAACATTTCAAAGGAGATCAGATTGGGTTTTCTTCTTCTTACATGATTTTAAGTCTTCACAAAGACATCTTGTTTTTCTTCCTCGGTGAAAGTGTTTCCCCAATTATAACTACCAAGACCAAGTTTATGATTAATGGTAAAGAAAACAAAAAAAGTGTCGAGTGGACGGTCACGTGATCGATATGACAAAGGTGTTTGGGGGCAAACTCGATTCAGTGCTCTGTTGTAGTGTGAAAGTAGTGCCACAGCAAATGTAGTAGTGTGAAGGTAGTGCCACAGTAACTGTAGTAGTGTGAAGGGTAGTTTGAATCTGGTGGGTTTAAATACAAGGAATGTTTCAAAGGAATGACACAGGTTGATCACAGTGTAATACAGGAAGATGTGGGATTGGGAGTGGAAATGAAATGATGAAACATTTGATATTTAGGAGACAAGTTGGACGTCAACGAAAGAGCAGCAATGGCTGGAAGGACGAGGATAAAATTATCTTGGAATAAATGGAGAGAGTTAAGAGGAATCCCAACAAACAAGAACGTGCCAAGGACAGGAAAGATGGAATTGAGAGAGATGGGAAACATGGCAGGAACGTGTGAACAAGGAGATGAAAAAGATTGGGTTTGGAGAAAGATGTAAATGGAGATGTTCCATCAATGGACAAACCTCGTAAAATAGGAGAAAAGGAGGTTAAAGGAATCTGATGATGATGATGATGATGATGATGATGATGATGATGATGATGATGATGATGATGATAAATATTTACTTGTTTTTATGTTTTGGGTTCATCGTTCCACACCCATCCTTTGAACCTTGTTTAAGTTACATGTGCACGCTCCGGATCACGTGTCCGATGGTATTGCTACTCTCATGTATCATGTGTGTTGATGTTTTATAAAACCATGCATTCAATACTTCACATGTTATGAAGAACTTCATTTTCGCTTGAACTGAGTATGTTTGTTTTTATCTTACAGTTTACAATGTGGTGGAAAAAGAAAACCAAAGGAAGAATTAAAATCCCAACTTCCATTGGTTAAGGAGCTTCAGGATCAGGAAAACGAACACGTTGAGATGGAGGAAGTTCAGCAGATTCAAGGAGAAATGGATATGACGGGAAACCAAGACTTTGGTTACAAAGAACAGGAAGAAGATCGAAAAGATCGAGAGAAGGTTTTGCTCACAGAGAAAGAAAAACCGAAGAAAGGAAAGAACAAGTTGCTGAAAAACGAAGGAAACCTGAAACGAAGAGAGAAATTAGTGAAGGAAAGACAACAGAAGTTGAAGGAAAAGGACAAGGAACTCAAATTGAAAAAAGATTTATGGCAAAAGAAGGAAGAAGAACGGAAGAAACGACAAGAAGAACTGCAGAAAGATAAACACGAAGTGAAGCATTGTGATAAAAACGAACAGGAGAGGAAAGGAAAAGACCTGTTGGGGATACGGAATTACGAAGGACGCAAACGAGCAAAACGCCAAGCACATTTTCAGGGAGAAAATTCCCAGGTGTTTGTCGGGGGGAATCCTACAAACACTCCAGGTGAGAAAACAAAGCTTCTTGTACGGAAACGTCGCTCAGGAAATGAAAAGGAGAAGCAAAGTAATCAGGTAAAGGAGTGGAAAAGGGAGGAAGTTGAGATCAGTCTTGGGAAAGAAGAACACATGGTCATTGATCAGGTCCTCAACAAACCGTTTAAGGATTTGGACGAACCAACTGTGCCAAATGCTCTTTGGAAATTGAATCCGAAGAAACAGGAAGAAGAGGGACAGCTTCTGAAAAAAAAGGAAAAGGTCTTCTTAAAAAAACAACAGAAGCAGCAGAGGCACGCGGTGAACAAGAGTGTGGAAATTGAAGTGACGCCCCTCAGAATGCGTCAGAAACCTCACCGTGAAGGAAGGTTCCAACAGAACCAGAACGTTGTCGATTGGCTGCCACCCAAATTGGAGCCTCAACATCATGACGAACTGCAGCAGCAGAAACGGTACAGTGTTGTCCTCCAGCAGCAACTGAATCCTCACCGTGATGACTCACTGCAGCACCAACAACACAAACAACACATTGTTGAGGGGCTGAAGGAAAAGCAGAAGCCTCATTGTGAGCACAGGCAGCTGCAACAGCAGAAGCAGCACGATGTTCAGGGACCACAACATACACAGGAACTTCAACAGGTGAGCACTGTTCAATACTTTGGGGCACTTGGGGTGAACCTTAGGCTTACATTCACCAACTGGACTGTGTGTTCCACATTCAGCACATACAAATCAGATGGCTCCACGACGACTCACTTATAAAAGGAAATTCCATTGTTTCTCCTCCTTCGGTTGGTATAACCGTAGCAAGAGCAGCTTTCCAGCATCTTTCAGGTGCTTGAGATTGTTTTCAGATGTGGAACTGGATTCAAATCTGAGATGGGCCAGGAGTGCCTGGTGGGACTCCGTTACAGATGTGTGTTGTGGAATGGCGCGCCACGCAATGCAATGGTAAATTTTACCCAGAACGATGATAGTGACCAAGGTTTCTAACATGGCCGTGATTTAATCTCCAACTAGACCCTCCAGTGGATGAATTGTAACTATATGGGGTGAACACACTGGGTGCAGACACAACCAACACCAAGATCAAGACATTAAATTGAAATAAATTTTGGCGTTTTGTCTTTTACAGACATTGCTGTTCATTGTCTTACAACAATAATAATAATAATAAAAATAATATCCTTGATTGTGGAGATAATTGTAATTATAATTTTGGTGGAAAGGTACCTGATTGGCATGGTCATCTCCACGCAGGATAAATAACAAGACCTTTGTCTCCCTCGATTGGATTAGATCACCTTTCACCTTTTCATTGATTACCTGTTCCATCAGTGCATTTCCTTCTGTCGTTTCCTGAACAAGTCATCAAACTGATAAATATATTAATATATTTAATCTTTCATATTTTTATCGTTTTTCCAAAGACCCCTCAGAAGAGGCGCTCACTCCCTCCTCCACCTCCTCACATCAAACCATCGAACCGGTTGGAACGTAAGTTGTCAAGATTCTTACCTTACATTACAAATTACTCCAACTTTGTCTGAACTTCACGTCCTTCACCTCCATTGTGTCCTATTTTGTCTGTGTCTCACACGTGTTGATAACAAATGAATATTTTGCTGAACTCGAATCCAGACAAGACCAAACATATCTGCCAATTGGTGGAAGTCTGTTTTGAGTGTTAATGTATCCGTATAAAAGTCAGTGTGTACACCTGGATGATCATCTATCTATAATTCCAGCAATGTGTGTGTGTGTGTGTGTGTGTGTGTGTGTGTGTGTGTGTGTGTGTGTGTGTGTGTGTGTGTGTGTGTGTGTGTCTGTGACCGCTGTTTCTCGACAACCTCTGGTCCGATGTAATTGAAACTTGCCAGATATATTGCTGGGGACCTGAGGATGTGCCTTTTCAAGGTTTGATATTAATTGGACAAGTGTTCCCAAGTTATGGCCATTTATTTACCAAACCAATGACAAGACATGTTATTGCGTGGGCGTGGCTGATGGGGGAAGGGAAGCTCAGCCACGTTCCCCATTACAGATTACAACGTATGGGCTTCCGGAGAGTGATGATTTCGTGTATTCTAATAATTTCTCGATTTCTTATGCGCATTTATAGATAAACACAATGCCCCAAGTTATGATTGTTTTCATATTAGACGGTGCATAAATTTCGGTAACATCAGAGTGCTGGTATGCTCCGAACCAGGAAGTAAATTTTTTTTCTCTCTCTTCTCTTCTCTTTTTGTTTTTCCTTGCGACGACATTGCAAAAAGGTAAAATACGTTGGCGCTAATTGAATAATTGGCCATTAAAACCTAAATTGCGAATCATCGTAACTGTGATTTGCAAACTTCCGGGCCACGCACATACGGGCACGCGAGAGCGAAGAAACGGTCTGTTGTTGTTGTTTCTTGCTCGTGGTTGGAATATTTATTTATTCTTTTTTTTTTTTACGGGCACGTACTCATTAAAATGAATTGTGTGAAAACCTTTAATGCCAATCCAGTGGGAGTTTGTGATGAATAAAATGAAGATGTGAAATTGAAGGCAAAAGAAAAGAAAAATTGAACCGAGATGAAGAAAGCTATTGAGAGAATCCAGTCCAGTATTTCCAGGATTGTGTTGGAAGATATGATAATGATGGAGATTGTGATGACAATGCCATTGAGTGGTTTTGACTCCCTTTTGTTGATGTGTGCAGAGGAAGAAGTTGTAGTATTGGCCGCCGGATACGAGGATACGATGTTTGGCAGTGGATCGATCATCACTCCATCGTACAAGCTCTCGAAGAATTTAAAACGAAACATCAGGCTGTTACAGATGGCCGATCCAAAATTATTCAAATAAACACCTGTCTCCAGAACTCCAGGTACTTAAACCTTCCGTAGACCTTATTTAATCACTTGCACCCTTTTTTGTGTCCATTTGTCAATCTGTTGCTTCCTTGTTCAAAATATCATGACGAGAACTTAATAATTCGGAGTGAATAGAATTTAATAATTTGAATGAGTCCATCAAGCAGGTAACCTCTCTCTGCTACCTGTGCTGATTTACACCTCCAAATCGATATTTTGGAATCGAACATCGACGATGATGAGAAAGTTGTTTTGAGACCTTAAGAACAATCAAGACCCAGCATATGAGTTCTGCCTTGATGACCCACAGAACAAGTTCTACCTTGATAAACCAACATACCAGTTCTTCCTTGGAGACTCACAAAATTCGGGAAATCAGGAAAAGAGTTCTGCTGAGATGGCTCACAATGTGGGACCTACCTTGGAGACTTGGGGTGGGGGGTTGGATGGGGGGGGGGGAAGAGTTCTGCTGAGATGGCTCACATTGTGGTACCTACCTTGGAGACTCGGGGAGTCGTGTGGGGGGGGAAGAGTTCTGCTGAGATGGCTCACAATGTGAGACCTACCTTGGAGACTCGGGAAATTCAGGAAAATCAGGAAAAGAGTTCTTCCTTGGAGACTTGGAAGGTGGGTTATATTTTGGAGACTTGGATAGTGGGTTTCACCAAGAAGACTCTCTGGGTTCTAAACGTATCGATGTATTTCTTTGTTGGATGGTGCTTGATGTGAGGTAAGTGAAGTTGATTAAAAATTAATAAAATAATATATTAATTAATTCGATGTTGTAAAAGTAAAGTATTTATTTATTGTTTTTCAGCAACATCAAGAAAGTGCTGGGAAGACCTATAGATTCTTGAGACGTGTTCGATATATCTCCGTCCCATTTCTACTTCTTCACATTTCAAAGAACTGAAACTTCATTATCAAGATAGAAGTGGAAGAAATGGAAACAAAAAAAAAAAAACTTTGTTGAGCTGAAACATTTCATTCACCTTGTGATGTCATTATTGAACTGTTAAAAAAAACAAAAAAAAATTGTGCAAAAATCATTTATGATCTTGTGATTCGTGTGGGGTTTGGGTTTGGGTTTGGGGTGTTCGCGTTGGGCATGAACGTGGACGGGCTTCATTTTCCAACGCGATTGTGAATTTTGTCTTTTATAATTACTGTGAATAAAATTATCTCAAAATCTCTTCTCCTTTCAAATCATAATCTATAATTCCAAGGAACGGTGTCTGAAATAGTGTTGGGGAAATGGTTCCGAGAGGATAATAAATAATTACCTCCATCCACGTCTGTGAATAAAATATCCCAAGTTGCGGACGGATTTCGACGGAACTTGCTGGGCCAGTTGGGAATGTAATGACGAAGAATTGATTCGATTTTGGTGAAGATCCGAATCCGGAGCAGATCCGAGAATGTTTTAAGTGATTCTTCACCTTGGAGAGCGATCGGGTTCAAACGACCTTTAGCAGGATATTGAAAACGTTGTGGAGGAATCAGACGAAACTTGGTGGACGAGTTGGTTGGGTGATGAGTGTTATGACTCTCCACTCGGCCGAGTAAGATGACAGAGTCAGATGAGGATCCTCGAATTACACGTTTTATTTCCGAAGACCACACGCATGCGGAATGTGACTCAGTGACCCTTCAGTCAGGCTCCCCTGAATCACATTAAGAATATGCTTCAAAACAATCACATATATAATCACACAAAGCAAAACTGGGTGTGGACTAAAAGTGTAAAGGAAAAACTGGGTGTGGACTAAAAGTGTATGCTAAGGGATAAGGAAACAAAGAAATAAAAGAAATAAATGTGGCAGTGGGCTTCTTTCCCCCCTCCCTCGGGCCCTAGGGGAAGTTGAATCGGTCAATTCTCAGATATGCAACCACAGTTTCCAAGCCACCTACACAACTCTCAGATATGCAAGCCTTGCAAACTAATAACTTTCCTACACTCCTTCACTAGCACCTGCTGATAACAAAGGCAAAGCTTTGGTGATCACTGAGAATAGGAATGTGTGGGCAGCATACACTGAAGGAACAATTCCACAGTTCTCTCCAAGGTCGCACTAAGGGCACACCACCACAGAGCAACAGGAAGGGTGATAAGGGCTTGGTTTCCAAGAAACAGGAACAGCTGGACGCTGTCCAAAAACAGTGGGGTGCATGGAACATTGGTAGCCTGAAACATTTAAAGCAACATTTTAAAGCAAGGTTTGAATAATGCACAGTTACAAGCAAGGTTAGAATCCTGATAGCTGATTAACACTGATTAACACACAGCTAATGGTCCAAAATATGACCACCTAACATATCATCATAACAGTTTCCCTCCTTGGTCATATTTTGACCATTCCCAGCCACACCTGAGACTCACCGACCGAGTGGACCCCTATTTGGTTCCTGTAGCAGCTACCCCTAGGCCCCCGCGCCTGCCAAACGGGATTTACGAATGCCGTGGATAGCCATCAACATTCTCCAAATGAGAAGTCCCCAACTGCTGGTGGTTCAGGTTAGCTTCTGTTACCATTGTCTTCTCCCTTTTGTCCTACCCACTGCCACATGCCTCCCGTTTAAGCTGCAGTGTATGAATTCAATGCTAAGTCCACACCATATTAACATGTAATACTGTTCTATGTTAGCAGCAATGGTAATACTATTGTTTAAACAATTATACATAAGCAAGTAGCAAAAGTAGTACTCAAGGCACGGGTGTAAGCTCGTCCAGCGCAGGAGTCACATCTTGCACTGGAAGGCAAAACGACACGCACTCTCTCCTGGGTTAGTTATCTGCTTCAACAAGGAGGAATGGTTGTAAACCTTGGCCTAGGTCCACGTGTATGACGTCCCCCTGAAGGCCCTGGTCGTCCCCCTCCCCATTACTGGCCAAGTCGTCCTCAACAGAGAGTTCGCTGTTAATTATTATAATGGCCTGGGTGAGGGGTGACGCTGCGCAGCACTTCTTCAAACAAATGGTAATGAGAAGTTTGATTAGAAACACCCCAAAAATCGTGCGGTGGCCCGAATTAAAAAGGTGGTGGAAGTTCTCACAAGCAATCGAGTGGAACGTGAGGAAGGTTATGCATGGTGGAAGTCGATCTTCCAGGGCTGGGGAGGTTGGTTGTTGCGACTAATAGGGTCAGTACTTTTAATCATTGTGGTGGTAACATCTCTGTTAATTCTGTATAGTAAGCCATGGTTACATTACCTAAATATTCCAAAACTTGTGAAAGCTCATCTAACCTAATGCTATTAATAGTAGTACCGGCATGTGGCATGAAAAAGCCAAGAGCCTTCTCCCACCAGGTGCCTTTGATCACCCCTAAGCGCTCTGATACACCGGCCCATCCCTCTGGATCCCCTGTCTCTGATGCGCTGCGTCGATGCCGTGGTGGTGCAGGGGTAGGGTAAAAAGTGGTCTTAATCCTGCTATCCGGAAATACTGAAGCTAAATAACAACTCCCTTCCCACCCTTTTGGTAGGTAGGGGTAAGCCTTGTCCCCGCAAACCAAGTGAATGCCTTTTGGCGGGATCATCCCGTTGTCATGGTGTAAGGCTGCTTTTATTGTGAATGTTACTTGCTCCTTTACCTGGGTGTCCGGGTTAACAGCGATGACTTCCTGGTCAGTTGATTTCGGGAGGGGAAGTTGAATCTCACATTCTGACTTTCCCATTCTGTTTGCTCCCTGTCCTGTAAAACAGACTGCTCCCCTGGTGTTTTCTACCCATAGGGGAGATGGTACCACCATTACATTAGCACTCGGATTCTTCCCTGCATAGACCCGTTGTGTATAACCACGGGCTGAGGTCTCAGCTTCGAGCCCCTCTACTGGTCCGGTTACATGATTGAAGATGGTTAATGGTAGTACGAAAAGAGGAAGTCCGGTCACGAGGCCAGGTGGTGGTTTAAGGCACACCCAGCACTCACTCCGGTTCTCAATGTTTGCTATCTCTGTGGTTAGGGCTACAAAGGTATTCGGGGGCCTTGTCGGCGGCTCCTTTCTTTGTACAGTGAAGTGTATCCAACTACTCCGTGCTGTGTGGTTGCTCCATAGAACGCGGCAATAGTATGCCAAAGGGGTGTCGTCTGGTACTTGTGGAATTCTAGTTATCAGACTCGCGTGCTGGCCCCATTCATATCCTTGTCTGGTGGAGGACCCCTTCTTTACTTGTCTCGCCACTACGTGATCCTGGCCTGCTAGTAAAAGGTACCATAGGATGGCTGTCAGGCCCTTGTGTCGGTCTACCAGGTCACTAGACCCATCTGCTAGGATGCAGGGTATTTCTATGAGTTGTTGAGGTCGAAGCAGCGGTACCTTTATGTCCTTAATGTGCGGAATCATTGACGAAAAGGGTTGGGTGCGGTTAACTGAAAAGACTCTTACTGTGTCTAACTCCTTGTTATGGGTTGTCCCAAAATTTGCATATTTGCTTGCTGTCACCTCTCTTGGTACCCCTCTCCTGCCACGCTGTAAAGAAGTTGCTAACTCACTCCTGTTTCCCCTTTCGTGGTCGAGGTGTCGGAGGCGTGTATGGTTCTCGGGGTCTAAGGCTGTCGGTTTGCTGCCTAGTGACAGGCCGCCCTCGCACAGGAGCAGCGCTAGCACCAGGAGTTGCATGTTGTGTCGTCAAAGGTCCTGTCGCTGTTTCCTGTATTACAATGTTGTTGTCGTCTAAACCTGCCTGTTCCACGTTTGGCAGGGTGCCTGGTCCAGGTTCCGGCTCCACGTCTGGCGGGGCGTTTGGTTCTAGCGCTGGTCTTTCAGGATCCCTGTTGTCTACGTTTTCAGGTCCCGGGTCCGGCGGGGCACCTGGCTCTGCTTGCAGTGGGTCTCCCCGTACTATCTCTCCCTGTCCTGCTGGGCCAGCCCCGTCTTGGTTCGGTGGTGGAGGGGGTCTCTGTAGAGATATCACGTCTTCCCCCTCGTCGTCGTCTTCACTATCCCGGTAAAAGACTGAATCGGACACAGCCGGAACCTCTGCTGGGGTTACCTCCTCCGGTTCCCTAGTTTCAGTGGCTTCCTTGGGCGCTCGTTTACAGTGTGAGTGGTGTATCCATGCACTCTTACCCCTCACTTTGACGGCCGATAGCGTGGTCAAAAGTACAGTGTAGGGCCCGGTCCACTTGGGTTGCAGGGCGTCTTTCTGCAGGAACTCTTTCACCCAAACTCGTTCAGCAGGTTGGAAATCGTGTAACGGGTCTCCAGCAGGTATCGGCAATGCTTCTTGTACCTGTGAGTGAAAAGCCCTAATGGTAGCAGTGAGTGTTCTGCAATAGTTCATCATTCCGTCAGTCATACATGCCAAATCCCAATCTCCCATATCTGGCGGAGCCGAGACCGGTAACTGTATAGGACGTCCTGTTATTATTTCGTGGGGCGAGAGCCCCCTTGTGGCATTATTTGTTGCCCGCATTTTCATGAGCGCTATCGGCAGCACGTCTGGCCAGGGCATTGACTGGCCCTCGCAGAGTTTGGAAAGCGTCTGCTTTAGGGTTTGGTTCTCTCTTTCTACTGCCCCTGCTGACTGGGGGTGGTACGGACAATGCAGTTTCTGGTTGATACCCAAGCCTTCGGCTACTTTTCCCATTACTTTTGCCGTAAAGACCCTCCTTGGTCCGAGGATAGTCGTGTTGGAATCCCAAATCGCGGAATTACTTCCTGTAAAAGTAGTTTGGCCACTGTATCAGCTTCTGATTGGTCGTGGCGAAGGCCTCTACCCACTTAGAAAACATATCCACAAATACCAGCACATATTGGTGATGTTTGTATACCGGCACTTTTATAAAATCCATCTGAAGGTGTTGAAACGGTCCGGACGGGGGTGTGGGTGTGCTCCCCGTTTCTTGGCGGCATACTTCCTGTTATGTCTACCACAGGTCGCACAATTGC
Source organism: Eptatretus burgeri (assembly GCF_056783735.1). NCBI lineage: Eukaryota > Metazoa > Chordata > Myxini > Myxiniformes > Myxinidae > Eptatretus > Eptatretus burgeri. Next base: position 11,646,661 of record NC_140977.1, on the reverse strand, counting down.
TAACCACCTCTGTTGCTGCTGTTGTTACACCTGGGGCATTCCAGGTTTGACGAATAATTTCCGCCACCCCTTTTATTCCCATATGGCCCTGCGCATGTGCAGTGAGGGCGAGCCATGGTAGCAATATCCAGGGGTACAAATGGTCTATTTCGCTCATCCACCCATACTCCATGTATGTTTTGCTTTGCACCCTCCTTCACCCTCCATGATTCCTGTTCTTCCATAGTTGCGGAGACCTGCAGGTCCTTCAGCTGTTCTTGCGTTTGTGGACCGTCTACCATTTGCTCCACATAAAGTTCGGTCGTTGGTTGTGGGTTCGCCTCCTCCTCATCGAGCACTGCTTTTGCCGCTAAATCTGCTCTTTCATTGCCTTTTGACACTTCATCTGTCCCTCCTGTGTGAGCTTTGCATTTAATCACTGCAATCTGTTGCGGCTCTTGTGCTGCTCGTATCAGTCGTTTGATCAAGTCCCCATGTCGGATAACCTTCCCTGAGGACGTCTTAAAGCCACGCAAGGCCCAAATGGCCGCGGAGTCATGTAAGATGCCCCAGGCATACCTAGAATCTGTGTATATGTTCAATGTCTTACCCGCACCCAGCTCACACCCGCATATCAACGCTTCCAGCTCAGCTTGTTGGGCTGAAAATCCCTTTGGTAACAATTGTTTCCTCAAGGTGGCGCTTGCGGTGCATACTGCAAAGCTAGCGATGGTTTTTCCCCATCGGTTCTTCCTCGCCGCTCCATCCACGAACAGTTCCAATTCTGCATTTTCGATCGGGGCTTCCTGTAGGTCACGCCTAGCCTTTGTCTCTTCCACCAGCACTCGTTCACACACATGCGCCTCTCCCTCATCGCCCGCTGGCATTAGGGAGGCTGGGTTCAGTGGCGAACATCTTTCGATCGTTATATTAGTTGCCTGCAACAGCACCAAATCATGTTGAACTGCTCGCGCCGCTGATATATGTTGTGTCTTATTTTGCCGTATCAGCGCCGCCACATCATGCGGTACCTTCACGGTCAGCGGAGAACCCAAAACCAGCGTCGCTGTTGCGGTTACTGCGTATTGCGTTGCTGCTACTGCCCGTAAGCACCCAGGATAGGCGGCGGCGACCGAGTCCAAATGACTACTATAGTACGCAATCGGCCTATTCTTTCCTCCGTGTTCTTGCGTCAGCACCGCTTGGGCGAACCCTCCTCTTTCATGGACGAATAGAGTGAAGGGAAGATCATAGTTCGGTAGCCCCAATGCTGGTGCTTTTGACAAGGCCTGCTTCAATGTTTCAAAGTCTTTGTTCGCACCATTCGTCCAGGAGATCTTATCCCCCTCTGCCTCTTTTACCATGTCGTACAGTGATCGCGCCCTAACTGCATAATCAGGGATCCACTGCCGGCAGTACCCCGTCATCCCGAGGAACCGTCGCAATTGTCGCAATGTAGTGGGTTTTGGGTGCTCTAGGATTGTCTCCACCCGTTCAGCTCCGAGGCTCCTCTGCCCCTGTTCCAGTATATGTCCCAAATACGTCACCCTTGGCTGCGAAAACTGTAATTTGTCTTTGCTGACTTTGTGGCCCTTTCGGGCGAGAGCTGTTAACAGCGCTACAGTGTCCGTTTCACATTTCGTTTGATTGTCCGAGCATACCAACAGGTCGTCCACATATTGTATCATGACTGATCCTTCCGGGAGCTCTATGTCCTCCAGGTCCTCCTTCAGAGCCTGCGAGAAGAGCGTTGGACTATCGCAGAACCCCTGCGGAAGTACAGTCCAGGTGTATTGTTGTCCGTCGTAACTGAAGGCAAACAAGTGTTGCGACTCTTTGGCTAGCGGTATGCTAAAGAACGCCGAGCACAGGTCTACCACGGAAAAATGCGTCGCAGTGGACGGCACCCCTGACAGTATCGTAACCGGGTGTGGCACCACGGGAAAGGACGCTTTCACACACTTATTCACTGCTCGTAGATCTTGTACGAACATCCATTTGTTTCCTCCGGGCTTCTCCACCGGCAGGATTGGTGTGTTACATTGGCTCTTAGTAGGTATTATCACCCCTTGGTCGCGTAATGATGCTATCACCGGAGCGATCCCTTCTATTGCTTCTTTGCGCAACGGGTATTGAGCCACTCGAGGCAGGGGTACCCCCTCCTTTATCTGGATAGACACGGGCGTTGCGGCTAGCACTCTGCCCACGTCATTCGGATGTCGTGTCCATAATTCAACAGGTACTTCCTGTAGTCTTTCCTCCGTTCTCGTTTCCCTGTTGGTCTGGCGGCGTGGCCTTTCGCTGTTCATCTCATGCCTTTCTAACATACATGACAAAATCTGATCAGGTAAGCATACCTTCCATCCATCCCCCCGTCGACTGGCCTGTAAAGTACTCTGGGTTTCACTATCCCTCCCTGGTGGTTCCGAGGCACATCTCAACCTGGTCAACATTCTTCCCAGTTCTTCGGCACTATGACCTTTACCGACCGCCATTGAGACGTGCGGGGTAAGTCCTTCTCTGTGCTTCATTAGCTCACGTTCCTTGTTAGTTAGCTCCACCTCCATTGCCGCTCTCCTCTTTTCCGATCCACAAAGTGGTTGTCATTAAAGTGCGTGTGGTAGCGTACTCTTCATGTACTCTGTCCGAGTAATCAAAATCCTGCCCTGTTTCGTCATAATAGACCGTACAGTGTAAAGGCAGTTCCACTTCTTTCAATTCAATGTCGTTGCCACGCAACCATTCCTCTACGTCCCGCAATCTTTTCGCACTTTCCCAATCCCTAGTCAGTTTATCTCTCCCCTCTTGTGACACAACCCGCAACCAATAGGCTACCGGTCCGAGTTCGGTCATCATGAGGGTCATTACTCCTCTTGCAATGCCAACGGAGCATCTATGAAAACTCCGTCTTGCTTGCATGTTATGGTACATCCCATTCTGCACAACAAATCTCTTCCTAATAAATTCATCGGGGTGTGTTTGGCTACCAAAAATGCATGTTCTCCCCGCAGGGGACCTACTTCAATTCGTAATTTGTCCGAAATCGGGATATCCTCTCTCCGTCCCGAAACCCCCACCACACTCACTGACTCGCCTGAGAGTGGCAGGTTCTTTATCTCTCCTTGCTTTAGTGTTGACCGGGTGGCCCCTGTATCTACCAGGAATGTTACTTGTCTCCCCTCTACGTTTAAGGTCGTGGTCAATTCCCTTACATTCCGCGTTTCCCTTTGCGGAGCCACCACGGTGTCCTCATGTCAATAGTTTCTTCCTGCTGTCTCCCTTCTCCTCTCATATTCTCTAGGGGGCACCGTTGGTCTCTCTTGCTGTTGTGGTGGCCGCGAGCCCCAGCCTCGTTGTTTAGGCGGTGCCGGGCAGTCCCGAAACCAGTGCCCGGATTGACCGCAGTTAAAGCATTCTCCCTGTTTTTGCGGCTCCTTCTCTCGGTTCCAAGGCCTCCGCTGGTCCCGTTCGGCTTCATACCGGGGTTCCCAATCTGGATTTTCCCAGCGAGGCCTGCTTTCCCTCTCTTCGTATTTACGGCTTTTCAATTCAAGATTTCTTGCAACTAGAGCTTTGGTATCTTTCTTCCCCCTCCGTTCCTCTTCTCTCAGAGTCTGCCAAGCCTGTCTTGCCCTTTCAAACACGGCATCTACGTCAGCCGTTTTCCACCCTGGCATGTCCGCTTTCACCTCTCGCCTTACTTCGTCACACAGTCCATCTACGAACATAGTGTTCAGGAAATGGAGGGGCGTCTGTGCGATGTTAATAAATCCTGAGTGCAGTTCGATCTGCTCATACAGTCGTGCCTTGTACTCCCCAGGTGATTCCTTGGGATTCTGTGTGACATCCTGTATTGCCTGCCAATCCATTACCCTTGGGGCCATTTCCGCCGCAAGTTCTTCCATCAGGGTTTGTACTCTTCCTCTGTACAGTGCCTGTGCTTCCCGGTCGGCTCCCTCCGGGTAATGTTGGTTTAAGGTGGTATCTGTTTCTCCTTCCATTTTTACACTCCAGGCTGCCGCACGCCGGCTCCAAACCGCACTGGGCAGGACAGCAGTGCAGATAAACCCTATGTCTGTCCTGGTTGCCCCCTGCATTTTTATCTGGTCATGTAATATCTGAATGGCCCTTCTCGGGTTTTTCTTTATACATTCTTCCATGCTAGCTTTTACTCCCCTAATGTCTTGTGGGGTCCATGATCTCCAAACCCAATCTCCCCCTGCTGCTTGTATCATGGGGAACTGGTGAATGTCGGTCCCTCCTTTTACTCTGTCCCCTTCTAAGACAGGGTAAATTCCTTTTGTTGTCCCAAGTCGGGTTGTCGTCTTTCGGTTCACGTCGTCACTGATTTCTGCTATCTGTGCTAACGCCTGCTTCAACTTCTCCTGTCTCTCCTCACTCTGCATCTTGACCTCCGTCAGCTGCGCTAACACTCGGTCTAGTTCTTTCTGTTTGTCCTCTCCCTGTGTCTTAACTTCCGTTAGCTGGTCTAGCGCCTGTTTTAGTCTCCCTTGTCGTTCCTCGTCTTGTATTTTCCGTTGGTTCACAGTCCCTTCTAGTCCGAGTCGCCTATGCTCTGTCTCGACTTGCGACTCCATTAGCCACGCGGCCAATGCTCTCCAGTGTGGTCCACTTTGTTTCGGGCCGCCTGCTTTGCCCTCTATCAGCGCATTACTCACTGTGTTTAATATCTTTGGATCTAAGGATCCAGTCAGCGGAAAGGGATCTTTTCTTCCCGCGGTCCACTTCACCCAGTCCTGTATTCCCTTTACGTTATCGATCCCATATTTGTCACTGATAACTTTCAATGTTGTTCCTTTTGGTATCTTCTCGTTCTTTGAAGATTTATTCCCCATTCTTTTGTTCTTATCTTATCAACCGCCTAATAGCTGTAAATCGTTTCTCCTTTTACACCGGGACCGAGGTCCCTTTCAATCAGCCGCCTAATAGCTGTAAATCGTTTCTCCTTTTACACCGGGACTGAGGTCCCTTTCGACCCGCCGCCTAATAGCCTCAAACCCAATGAAGGCCTCTAACCTTCCCTCTCTTGGTACAGGATTCCAACCTGTTTCCTCCTTATTTCACATGGATACCTTTATCCTCGACCCTTACCGGCTCTACAAACACTGCCTGACAGCCCTCCCCCTTTGTGCTCTTCAGACAAACCGCATTCGAATCACCTCATATATGTTTACCGTTACAGTTCTTGATTCGAGCAGATCCTGGAGCTGCGTCCGGCAGGGCGCAACCCACCAAGTGTACAGCGCTCGCCTAACTGGGGCTCCCTATTTTAGGTGCCCTACGTGCGATCGCCACGTACCTTTAGCTGATCCCTTGCGATCGCTGTACACCAAGTGGAGTCCCACCGTCCACACCGCCAGCATCAGTCGAATCCCATCCTCGTCGCCAATTGTTATGACTCTCCACTCGGCCGAGTAAGATGACAGAGTCAGATGAGGATCCTCGAATTACACGTTTTATTTCCGAAGACCACACGCATGCGGAATGTGACTCAGTGACCCTTCAGTCAGGCTCCCCTGAATCACATTAAGAATATGCTTCAAAACAATCACATATATAATCACACAAAGCAAAACTGGGTGTGGACTAAAAGTGTAAAGGAAAAACTGGGTGTGGACTAAAAGTGTATGCTAAGGGATAAGGAAACAAAGAAATAAAAGAAATAAATGTGGCAGTGGGCTTCTTTCCCCCCTCCCTCGGGCCCTAGGGGAAGTTGAATCGGTCAATTCTCAGATATGCAACCACAGTTTCCAAGCCACCTACACAACTCTCAGATATGCAAGCCTTGCAAACTAATAACTTTCCTACACTCCTTCACTAGCACCTGCTGATAAAGGCAAAGCTTTGGTGATCACTGAGAATAGGAATGTGTGGGCAGCATACACTGAAGGAACAATTCCACAGTTCTCTCCAAGGTCGCACTAAGGGCACACCACCACAGAGCAACAGGAAGGGTGATAAGGGCTTAGTTTCCAAGAAACAGGAACAGCTGGACGCTGTCCAAAAACAGTGGGGTGCATGGAACATTGGTAGCCTGAAACATTTAAAGCAACATTTTAAAGCAAGGTTTGAATAATGCACAGTTACAAGCAAGGTTAGAATCCTGATAGCTGATTAACACTGATTAACACACAGCTAATGGTCCAAAATATGACCACCTAACATATCATCATAACAATGAGAACAAGCCGATTAAATTTTAGTTCAGTTCCAAATCGAGATCCTGCCTATCAGTGGGATACAAAAGGTAAACTAACCAGCTTGGTGGAGGTACGCGCTTCTATAGTTTGTAACTTACAAAATCAAAGATTTTTCAATTACATTGGTTCGTCGATGTTGTGATTCTGTCTGCATGTTTGTCTGTTTATCGCCTTCAGGTCACAATTTTGAACCGATCATCACCACACGGTGGAGTTTGTCACGAGGAAGAAGCCTATTGTTTTTAAGGTCAATAGGTCAACATCGGCCAAAGATCAACAACTAAGGTGGTGTTTCTAAAATCCTCAATTTTCATCCGATCGACTTGAAATTTGAAGAGGATTTGCAGATTTGTTCACCGAATTCAACCACCAATTATTTTTGAGGTGAAATTTGTTTTATGGATTTTGCAAGTTCCGTGCCTCTGCACGACGTCGTCTTCTTGGTTATTCGGATGCAGCCTATAGCTGCTGCCTGCATCATTGCTGAGAGTGTGACTGCAGCTGATGCAATGCCCCGTTACCAGTACGCTGGTACTCATTTTGCCAATCTCGGAAGGATGATAGGCTGAATGAACTCATCTGATGTTATTAACGGAACGACAGGGATTCAAACTCAAGGCACGAAGTTCTTAAGCCAGCCACCTTACCAACCTTTAAGCCAACACAAGGTTTTCCTCCATGGTGAGAAAGATCCACACAAAATGAAGGAATCGACCCAACCTCGACACTTGCAGAGCGCACCCGACTCAGACACACGAAGTCCGAGCACAGAGGAGACGCACGAGACAACCAGCACGGAACACGCGAGCATGCGGGACGCATAGCATGAAAAGGCAGTCAGCGAAGCCAGGGGAATGAAAGGAACCGATTTGGTGGGAGTACAGTGGCCGACAGGGTTGGGAAGAGGGAGTTGGGCTTCGAGTTGGGATCGCATATTACAACTCTTGTACCAGTAAACATAGCCAGTGGGAGCAACCGACAGACGGCGAGGGTGGATAAAACAGAAATGGTGACATCGAAAGATGCAGCGCCCGAGACTGCAGGGGAATTCAAAATGGAAACCAGAGCAGCACCGGAGGGAACGAAGTGCATGGGGGAAAAAAGAAAAGAGGGGATTTAGGAGGGGGGGAATGATGTAGGATTTGTGTGGCCCCACAGGTGAGTATCTCTGCAGCAGAGCCGACAGAGAGGGCCAATTTTGAGGTGGAGCCGGCGTTTGGCACAAGCAGGTACGGATGTGGACAGCACACACTAATGGTGCAAATTGGGAGAATGGGGTTTGTGAATATACTCTCCACGGGGATGTGTCCGAACTCACACCCGGACCGGTGGTATGGGACGGAGTGGTGTAGATGGCACGGCCGTCTTGAGAGCTGTGTGCTTTGGCATGCGACGAGCGGACATGCCGCGTGGTCGAAGCTGCCTGGTGCGTGCTGCCTGGCACGGGTGTGGGGGAGGACGAGTGCACGAATCGAGTGAGGGTAAGCCGCTGTCTCACTCGTGTCCGCAGCATGGGCATGCGTGGCAGACATCAAACCGCCTGTCGGCGATGATGCTCTTTGGTGCACGTTAACCGATCGGTGTGGGAGATTGAAGCCGTATACTCTGTGATGGTAGATGCCGACACAGGTGTGTGTGTGGGTGAGCAACAAGATGATTGTAGTGCCGGTGGGTGAGGGCGTGGTTACGATGGACCACAAGGAGGTTGGAGAAATACGATTAGGGAGCCGTTAAGGACGGATGAGTTTGTTTTAAATTGAAAATGGCTTCCCCACGATATTGAAGGTACCCATACGGTTCAGTGTAAGCCGGCCCTAGGTGAGCAAAGGTCGCTGCAGGTGAGAGCATGCGTTTTCCAGCTAGATAGAGGTGATTGTTAAATGCTCAATTGAACCAGAGGGTTGCAACAACACAGGTGTTTGGGCACGTTGTACGGAAAGATGGGGAAGGAGGGGAATCCAGAGAGAATTTTGGGGAAAAGGTGCAGAAAGCTAAGAAAGCTCCCACAGTATTTCCAGCACTAATTGCGGATTAGCTGGAAAAACAGACACTGCAGAGAGGGGTCATGTCGACACCCAGGGTAATGTGCGCACTGGACCATCAAGCGTGCAGTCAGGGGCTGTGCCAAGAAGACGTGCCGTGCATGCAGGTCCGTGCTGTGCGAAGAAGACGTGCCATGCTGTTCTGTGCCAAGAAGACATGCCATGCATGCAAGACCATGCTGTGCCAAGAAGACGTGCCATGCAGAAAGGTGTGGCTGCAGTGGGAGTGGTGACCGCGGTTACGGTAGCACCACAGGAGGGTCACAGCAGGTATGGGGAGTTCCCAACACGAATGCTGGAATGAGGGTTGAAGCCTGGGTCAGTGGAGGTGTGGGTGGGTTTTAGGGAGAAGGTATAGAGGAAAGGGCATTCCAGCACTGGCGCACCAAGCCCCAACACCCCAGGAGAGGGGTTCGGCCCCACATGGCAGAGGACACCAGAAGGGGAAATCAGGTGATGCCTCTTCCTAATACTTAAGAGCGTGCTCGCTCAGGTTGGGGTGGCACCGTTGGCACGGATGCCGAGTTTAGAGAAAATTCAGGGAGAAACTACTGGGGAAAGCCTCACTGCCGAGCCCCAATATTATGCGGAGACACAGAAAGAAAATTTGAGGGCTGGGTCCAAACCTGTTGGAGATATGTAGGGCCGGGCCCAAACCCAACAGACGGGACAGATATGTAGAATGATTGTGGGGGGGGGGGGACACTGATAAAAGAGAAATGTTTTTGTGAATTTTAGGATAGAGTAGGGATGCTCCCCCTTTGTACCATTTTTGAATACCTGCAGCCACTGGAGTAAAGTAATTGGATTTTGTGAAGACCCATCGAGTCCCAAATTTTGTATTTGTAGGCACAGGCACACCCCCACCCCCTCCTCATTGGGGTACTCGACTGGCCAGTCTTGTGGGGCCATGCCACCTCGTCATGTCTAACAACATTTGTGCTTTGATTTTCTTCCTGGAGATAGAATATTTAGTTGGATTAGGGGGCCTGGGAGGGAATGACCAGTTTCGAAGGGATAAGTGGGACAGTATTTAGGCAAGGTAAATTAAAGGGACATGGGTAGAGTTCGAGAAGAGCGACTACAGGGGCAAAAGGAGTTCGTTTTGAGAGGTTACATCTGGTTAGGCTAGGGCTGAAGCCGGCCAATTGATCTGCTGCTACGGCACGTTCCTGCCTCCATGATGCCAGGGACAAGAACAGTATCAGCAAGGGCGGCATACAACACCTGCCGGCACTGTCGTGCCTCACTTTTTGGCAAGCCTATCATGTGTGCATGCTGCCTTGGTGCCATGCCACTCACCTGCTGTGTTTGGATCATTGAAGTCGATGAGCCACCTGTTTGAAAGAGGCCAGTGAGGGCCGAGATGACTCACCTTTGTTCAACATGGACCACGTGGGTCGGGGAGATACCATCATCAAGCGGCCACGTAATCGCACCAGTGCATTGTGGCCAGTGGGCCTTTTTGTTCACCTGAAGTGGGTCACATTGGCCACAAAGAGACTCACCACGTGTTGAGCGGCTATGTGGCCCTTGTGTGAGTAATGGTGGGCCTTCCAAGCTGGAAGAGTCCAATAAAGGCTGATGGGGAGAGAGGGTCAATGCCAGGCAGTGGGGGTCAGTTTGAAGACAACCAACTCTGTTAAGGCCCTGTCACACCTTGACGATTTAGCCAGCGTATGCCTGACGTATGCAAAATTTGGCTAAAACGCTGGCACACGTCGAATATGTTATGGGTAAGTTTGTATACGTTAAGAGCACGCTGGCATACGTCGTAGTACGCTGGCTTTTTTCGTAGTATGCTGGCATACGTCGTAGTACGCCGAGGTGTTAGACAAATTTTCCATGCTTGAAATGTTTCGACGTATGCCAGCATATGACTCACACGTTCCGCATAATGCTAGCCATAAGTTGGAGGCACGTTACGCGATCGTTGACACACGTTACTTGTAAGTTACTCATAAGTCGAAACACGTCGAGGTAATGGTTAGCGTCAGTGTTCCAGACTCCCTGGTTTTTTTGTTTTTTTTTTCTTCGGTATGACGGTGATGTCGACATTTCGATTTCTAGTGCGGTTATAATATAATAGAACTAATAGGCTGCCGCTCAACGATTTAAATCATAACCGCACTAGAAATCGAAGTGTCAACATCACCGTCATACCGAAGAAAAAAAAAAAAAACCAGGGAGTCTGGAACACTGACGCTAACCATTACCTCGACATGTTTCGACTTATGAGTAACTTACAAGTAACGTGTGTCGACGTATGTCAATGATCGCGTAACGTGCCTACAACTTATGGCCAGCGTATGCAGAACGTGTGTCATACGCCGAGTACGTCGAGAAATTTTCAACATGCTGAAAATTTCTCGACGTATGACGACGTATGCCAGCGTACTACGACATATGCCAGCGTGCTCTTATCGTATACAAAACTTACCCATAACGTATTCGACGTGTGCCAGCTTGGTTCGGCAAGCTTTTCATACGTCGGCATACGCCGGCTAAAACGTCAAGGTATGACAGCCGCTTCACACTTCGATGTCAAGTGCGGTTATGATTTGAATCGTCGAGCCGCAGCCTATGAATAGCCTACGCCACGTGATCGTCGGCGATACGCTGCCGCGCGCTATGCATAAGTTAGACTATCGTTGGGCATAGGTTGTGAACGCCGACAACACACTCAGCATTCATTGGTATAAGTTATCTATATGCGATTGAAACGTTCTGTGTACCTTACTAATAAGTTATGCATACGTCCAACACGTTATTATACGCCCAAAACTTAAAAAAAACATCAATAGTTCAGTGTACGCCAGCGTTTTACATATATTTTGATACCTTGCCATACGCTGGCTAAAACGTCAAGGTGTGACAGGGCCCTTAAGAGCAATAGAGAGTGCCCACCTGGCCAAGTTATCCTTTTCCTATTCTGTTCAGGTATACAGTACCGAATGATGTTATCCAGATATAAATTATACGCTGTGCTGTAAGATAGGATGAATAGCCATAGTTACACAACACAGTGTATATTTTTTTAGAATAGGAATGCGATGAGAAACTAAAACAGGGTTCGAGTAAAGGGAGTTGTGCAAGTTTAGTGGGAAGAAAGAGCAGGAGAAAAGAGGAACGGAAGAAACTGAAACAGCCTCGACGAAAGCCGAATGGAGAGGTGGGGGTAGTGTTACGGTTGTGCGTACAGAGAAGACTTCGTGCACCTCTTTGACGGAAATAAAAGCACGTACACATACGATTAAACCTTGTTACGTCTCATATTATTTTCTGTACAGCCCTGAATAATAAGCTATAGTTATGTTGATAGATATGCATTGTGACTGTTAGTTTAAGTACATGTCCTTTCATCTTTACATTCTGGACTTGAACAATTCCTCACACGCCACACATGGACTGGTCATGAGAGCGTTAAGTGTGTGTTTGTGCACAAACGGCATGACGTGAGGAACCAGCTGAAAGTGACAGGCACATCAGCCCTCCCCCTTTCCCAAAAGTTTTGTGGGTGTGAATGATGAGCTGTGAGGCTGAGCAGCAGGTGATGACCATGGTGTGGAGAGGTGTAGACAAAGGGCTAGACATATCCGACATGGCACAGAAGTACGGTTCACTTTTATTAGCGACGAGTGCATGCTTGGATGGCTCTGTACGTACGCTTCAAAATCCCCGTACATCCGCTTTATCAGTACAGGTGTATGCCGCTTGATTAGTTGTGTGCGTGTGGTTCTCTTTCTCTCGTATCGCTAGCTCCATTAACTTTCAAATACGTGTTCCATCTTACCCGTCCTCGTATTACCCCCTCCCCCCTCAATCATTTCACCTCACGCCCAACACATCCTCACTTCGACTCGGTTGCCTCACCTCGTTGCCCGGCTGTATCGTGGCTCAATTCACTTCACAGCCAGCCATTCTCCCATCGAGAACTGCCACCCATACCATTGAGCGCCGAACCCCGGGAGCACAAACTGAGCACCTTCGTGTGCAGTCACCCGTACCATCCAGCACTTTGAGGGAGTGAAAGCAGAGTGGAGGAGGAGAATCCAAGGACCATCAGGCCAGGTCATTGGGTGGAAACTCAGGTGTGTCAGGGCCACAACATCCCAGATACTTTTCTCACCTCTACATCTTCTCATTTATTCGGGGGTCTGGATCCATGTTGTGTAGAAGTGTTAAATGACTGTTGTAAGAATTCTGAGGGCAGGCATGTCGCGTCGAGGTAATGGCAATGTTATACATGTTGTAAATATTTACTTGCCTGCCATTGCCAAAACAAGCTTGAAACCATCTTGACTTGTCCTGTCCTGCTTTGATCGCGACATTGGCCATTGACCCAGAGTTGATTGGCCTCTGATAGACGAGACGATAGAGTGTGGCTCGTAACGTTGGTTCCCTTGGCCAATTAACATCCGTTGCACAGCCGCCGACACGGTTCCCCATCTGCTTCAGTCATCTCACAGGTATGGTGAACCGACACTGGAGCGAATACCTGGCCAGAGGTGAGTGTTGTGGACGGCGTTCGTGGTCTATTTTTTTATGGACACCTTGGACTCTTGGAGTTATCCGAGAGCAGCCAGGTCTGTCATAATATCCTTGATGACGTGTTGAAAGGGACCGTCGGTTTTACCCGAACCATTTTATCCCACCACAATTATTGGCACACACCGATGACATCACGGTAAATCAATTTATTCAAGTCATGGAAAATGTGGAAAAACAACAACTTCCAGACAACAACAACAGAACATGAACAAGTTGGTGACAAAAATGTATAAAACCGCTGTGTGTGTTCCCCACAAGAGAGATCCAATGTTTTTTATGTTCCACGTTTAAACATCCAAGCGCAGAGTAACACAGACCATCGAATACAGTCATTCCTTCCCAAAAACAGTTCACAGTAAACCAATACTTCGTTGAATGAGGTCAACAAAACATCAAACCATATTTTTGGAAGGTTCGATCCTTCGTGCCATACATCCTGTAATCGATATTTATATCCATTTCCAAACAAGGTTTAAAAAGTTTTAAAACCTTCAACCTTCTCCTCGTCCTCCGATTTTGGGAAAACAAAATACCCCCCCCTCCCCCCCAATCATTATTTACAGCAAAACGAACAAAAGTTTTTCTTTTTCTAAGCAAATTCAGGGTCAACAATCACGTCTCAAAACTCCAACAAATAAGCAATATTCAGGAATGATATTCCCACCACCAAGTGGATGCTACGTACCCTCAAATCAGGGAGAGGTCAGGCAAACGCCTCGACAACATGCACATGGCGAGGGCACACGTCACGCAGTGGTGGACTCGAGATTCAAACTCGTCCAGAAGGAATTTCAAAACCAAAGGGGGAAAGAGCAGACAACTGTTACACGTGTTCAGATGTCATCATATTCACACAAGAGAACATCAACGATACAGACAAGTTGTGCACAACATGATCAAAAAAAATATAAAAAAAAACAATAAGATTTGCATCAACCACACAATACAATTACCACCCACAACATTCCCAGGTAGGAGTAATAAATGTACAGGAACTACAACAAACCAAAAACACAAATAAGGTGGATCATTTAACAATGCCGAATCTCGCCGGGGTACATCACTGGGGGACCCCTTTCATACTCCGGAGCGCAATATGAACGGCGGCCTGCAGAGGGGTGCTGCATTAAAGTAGAACACACAGGGGCAGGATAAAAAAAAAAGAGGTGCAAACTTAAAATAGGCCCCGTGGTGGTGCAACAACAAAGTCGGCTGCCCAGAGGTACAGCCTTGAAACAAGCACACCCCATTATTACCATGGTAATCGACGTCCACAACAATCCTTGACCATGTGGTGGGAACGTCTGCAGAGGCCCTCACTTTTTCATCTTGATTCGCATCTATTAATTAGTTTTCTCCACCACCGATTCATCAATTGATGTAAAACTTTCAACATCGGAGCATCGACCCGTGGAGAAATATATATATATATTTTTTTTTAACAACAAAAGTTACATGATGATAAGATGGAGAATTCAGCGTTCCACAAAAGTCGGCTTGGAGGGCGCTTCACGAATCAGGAATAAATAACCTCTCCCATCCATTCAGAATTTGGCGAGGTGAAAAGGCTGGGCAGAATCAAAATGAAGAAGAGATGTCCGAGCAAACAATCGGCTGGTTTTAAATGAGCCCACGTATATCTCGTCTCCAACAAGCAAGTTCAGGCGAGAGCTGGAACTAAACTCCATATTTCCCATGAGCAGAAACCCAAACCAAGGTGATGCGGAAGGTGAGACAGCGATTCTGGTTTCATCAGCACGAGCTCGCATGGAATTCTGGCAAATCGAGAAGCAAGGCTCCATTGAGCTCGTTCGGAACGCCAGGTGTGTCACGACTCGTTTTCCTTTTCTCATCGGAATAATTAAACTGGATCAGCGTCTCATGGCCATCGAGGAACTCTTTCAAATCACATCTTCCCGTGATTTCGAAGGAACATCCTAACAAGTTATAACCATCCGATCCTTTTACTGAACAAGCTGCATCGTTCACTCCCACCAGGCGCACTAGAGACATATGGCTCCATCACACTTGGAGGGTCCACCGTGAGCTTGTAATGCTGTAAAAAAATAAATTAATTAAAAGAAAGACCCTCGCGGATTCAGGCAAATTAGAACTTGCTGGAAGAGACAAAACGTAGGCCGCTGTTAATCCAAACAGAAACGAGGCCGAGTGGACAACTAAAAAGGTACCCTGACAACTACAAAACGCAGCGTGTTATGAATCGCAACCACATTTTATATCAAAACAGAAAATCCTGCAGCTCAGGACAGAAGTAATCACTAAGTATTAATTTTTTTTCTTCGTCAAGGCACTCGTGGGCAATGAAGGACGTGGGGCTGTGGGAGGACGAGGTGAAGGGGTTTCACTAACGTTTGCGTTTAACAACGGTCGCCCCCCCAACACTCCCAGGACTTGAGGGGTTGCTACTTGTCCCCGTGGAGCTGCTGGGGCGCCCACGCTTCCGCCTCTCACCCCCCTCCCTCCCCTCCCTCCCCTCCCACGACGCCAGTTCTGTAAAAAAGAAAAAGGAAGAGGGTTCGGAGGGGGAAGAAAAATATAAGTCAACAATTTTAAGGGAGAGGGTGGGGGGGGGGGAGGGAAGAACAATATTAATATGGAATTGACAATTAAAATCATATATATATATATATATATATATATATATATATATATATATATATATATATATATATATATATATATATATATATATACATACACATATATATCAGGGATTGGATGAACAAGAGGATGGAGAATGAAATGAGGGAGGAAAAAAAAAAAGAAAAGAAAAATAAACAATGATAAATGAAACCACAGCAAAGAAAGATTGAGATAATGATGAATGGCACGAGCATCTCACTTGAAAGTGGAGTTAAAATACCTGCCGCACACCTTTATAAAAGGACGTGCTGTTTTGCAACACTGCATGGTAAAATGTATACGGGTAGGTTGGGAGGGTATAATCTTTGGTGTGCTGTCTCAATACTTTTGGAAACGGTGTATATGTAATGGTTCGAAAGACCAATATTAATGAGGCAGAAAAATCTGTGATGTTTCTCTGACTTTTGATTACGAGTTACAACTACTACTACTACCACCACCACCAAAACAACTACTCGGCCCCAAATAATAGCACATCCTTGTGGGGTTGGCCATGGGGATAGTTTCGTGCAAAAGGAACCACCCTCTAGAGTCTCGAGCCGACTATCCCACTCTTCCTTCTTGGGTCTCAGGTAGGGGTTGCATCACAGGGTCTTGACAATCTCTTTTCAATCCCCCCATCATCCATACCAACGCTGAACAATCTCCCATCCATATCCATGATCGTCATTTCCTCCCCCCATGACCTCTTTGTGACACAACCCTTTTAACTTGCTGGTTGCAGCGTTTCCTTCTCTCTTTTCCTGTTCATCCATTTCCTTGCTTTTTGTGTCTAAGAGATATTCCGCTGCCCCAACGTCAATCCATACCCTCAATCCCCTTGCTCTTCCATGAGCCTCGACTGTGTAGAAAGAAAAAATCCGTTCTACATGACGCTCGTCGGTACCCGGAGAGCAATAATAAAATATAGTTTAAAAAAAATTAATATTTTGCATCGCTTCAAAAGAGGGTAACGATACATGGATGATGGCAAGTCAAGTTTAACTACCACTCCAGAGCTCAAGATCAAACTAATTTTAACTTCAAAAAACCACAGGTTCCTCATCATCTACAAAAGCATTATGGTCACTTGGGTCAAGTCGGTCTCTGTAGCAGTTTATCTGTTCCTTCGATATGTCAAGCACGAGTTAACGTCGGACCCTGCTCCAACTAAGGTCACTTGCCTTGGTGAACAAGGTGCTCACCTCCATTCCTTATCCCTCTAGTCTCTCGTCCGTGGAACCGGATCCACGTATCTGGTGTCCCGTGCCCCTCCCTATGGTCTTTCTGTGGTGTTACCCCAACAAAACCCACCTCATGCTTTCTTCCATACTCACCACGTTCTGCTCTTCTCTTCTGTACCTGAACCTCCTCTCCCTTCACCCTAACCTTACCTATCACTTACCCATTCATATGTGCGGTCTTTGTCTCCCTGTTCCCCTCTGATCCGACATCAGCATGTCATTTAGCTTCGACAAGTTCAGATTTATTTATACCAAGAAAAAAAAAATCAATAAATGAAATAAATAAATAAAGATTCATGAAAAAACCCAAGCACCTTTCCTCTTCTACCTATCACTCACCCTCATTCACCACCACCACCACCACCATCACCTTCTGGCTCTCCTTCATGACTGACGTTCATAACATTGTATATTTGATGAAAAAGTTGTTCTTTGAGCAGGGGGGGGGGAATAAAAAAAACCTCGAAGAGAGTAATTTCCCCCCCCCCAATCCCTCCTCCTCCCCCGCTCCCCCCCCCAAAAAGGTGGGGTTTAGCCTATATGGTCAGGTTATAAAATATAGCTCAATTTGTTGTGAAAAGTAAATCCCTTAGTAGTCAGTCACACCCCAAATCCACAAATTATTTCATTTGCCAGCTTTATCACTCAAATAGTTGGGAGCACCCTATTGGCAGTCGGGAAGCAGACACCCCGCTGAGAATTTGTCTGAACAACTCCTCACATGTTGGTAAGGCCTAAGTCACATTTGCTCTACGGCGAGGATACGGCGGCCGTACGCCCTCTGAATTGAGAGAAACGTGCGGCGGCCGCAGAGTTTCTGCGGTGGCCTCAGGGTGGCCCTATGCCATTTGGCTATATTTTACAGGCCGTAGGGGTCGCCGTGGAATTATAGCGCGGAGTTACAACTTTTTTCATTTCTACGTTCGCCGTAGCAATTCGACAAGCCGAAACAAAAGAACTGGTAAAAAAGAAAGAAAGAAAAAGAACCCACTCGCTACCGTCCGTCTGGCCGCACGTTCGCCTTAGGGCCCACCTGCCGTCGCCTTGAAAATTCTATGGCCGCCGCAGGAACGCCCTAAGGTCACCGTGCGACATCAAATCAAAGACCGTACGGCACCCCCACGTTTTCAGTCTCCACAATTTATAAATACACCGTGCGGCTACCTGAAAAATAAAAACATATGTGACTGCTACATTGTGTGACCGTGGAAATACTGCGGCCGCCCTACAATTGCTAATGGCCGTAGATTCTGTAGACCCCACGGACGCCGTGGCAAATGTGACTTATGCCTCACTTAATTGTTTATAAGGTGAAGAAGCGACAGAACAAGTGATCGAGAAAGCACACAGGTAGCGCTGCGATAATCCATGCTGCATAAGATGGTCACCCACCTGTCCCCCAGAATGCATCACCTCTGGTAACAGCTTGTTACACCTCCGCTACCGAAGGTGAAGGAGGTTATGTTTTCCCACCTTTCGAGCTGTTTGCTTGTTTCTCTGTTTGTTTGTGTACAGGATATCTCAAAAAAGTTGTTGACGGATCTGGATGAAATTTTGTGGACAGGTTCAGTGTGTGACAAGGACGAACTGATTAGATTTTGGTGAAGATCCGAATCCGGATCTGGATACGAGATTTATTTGATTTCGAAAGTGATTCTTCACCATTGAGAGACAGGGCCAAAAACGATATAGTGCTGGATACCATGATATTTCAAAAATGTATCGGGCCCAATATGTTCTCGTGGATCAGTTATTACGTGGCGGAGGTGTGCGCTCTACCGAGTGCCCTTCTCGTCGGAGAGTGAAATCGCTCGAACAAATACTCTCAAGGTGAGCGATCATCACGTTCGATGCAAGGAAACCTTCAAAAAATAATCAACAATTATCCCTAAAATGTCATAATCGGACCAAGTGTTGGACCTAGAGTTGAAATTACGATCGACATGATAAGGGAGGAGCCACGCCGTTACCTCGTTAAATTGACAGATAACGAGATGGAGAATGTGCGGCGTGGATGAAGGGGACAGACATGCAGGATGGGAAGGAGGTGGTCATAATGGCGAACACTTGCTCTCACAAAAAATTAAGAAAAATAAAACATAAAATGTTCCATGGATAGCGAGGTAGACAGATTCACCCCCGAGGAGACGCTCTCCGCCATCTTACTCTCCTCTGCAGATATACTTGGTTGCCTGGGCTTGTCCACATCCTCAAAACCTTCCCCTCCTTTCACTGCAACTGCAAATGACAAGATATTGCTGCGCTTTTAAACAATCACTTTTACTCAAGTCAAGTCAAGATAACCTACCATCCTACCAGTAGGTTCCTCGACCAATCTAAAACCTCCCAATCCAGGAAAACAGTTTGCTTGATTATTGGGAAGCTGCCCTGGTAATCGGCATTTAATCACAAGGCTTCCTTCGCATACCCAAGAAGAACCCTGTGACGCTCACCATCCTTCCTCTCTCTCACAGCCCTGATCTCCTCCGGTAAGGAGAAAGGCCACTCAGTGTTGGGAAACGGCAGAACCTCAGATTCATTCTAGATCAAAGAAGAGAAATAACAGTTATGCTCGTTCAAAGAAGAGAAACAATCAAACACTTACACGGATAGTGACAATCATAAATGGCTGTGACAACTTCCCACGCGTCTCGCACGTCGTTCCAGCGACTTATCCGTTACTTTAAGCACTCACACCACAAAGTGCAAGACATAATAGGAGGTGACAAGACCCCCCCCCAAAAAAAACACGTGGTGGTGTGCAGTAGTGACAGCGTGAATGACGGTGGTGAGGATTGCATGCTTGCATCGCTGCCTTCCTCTGCAGAACATACTGTGAGGTTCGTCAGGCCTCATGGAGTCTCTGCAACAGGTCGTTTTTCACACCTTTTCACCACCCCCCCCCCCCGCCAACAAATTCACCCTCAACTGACTGGCTGTGCAACCATACTGAAACACCAATTCAAACCAAGCGCACCAACCACACCAAATGCCTCTGCCATCCTGACTCGAGCAGCCTCACACATCCCTCGCCTTCTCGAACCTCTGCATCTTGGAAGAAGCTTAGTGTCCTGGTACAACCGCTGACATGCTGTGCCATACTTTGCGTGGTGTAACTGACTGGAAGACTGGAAGAGGGGCCTTCACTCGAGTTTCTACACTTCCTCCTCTGGGCCACGTTGAGGATTCAATCACCACTTTTCCTGTTTCCCCTCTCATGTTCTTCCCATTTGCGGGAGATTTGCCACGTACACAACAGCTGTTCAACACAAAAGTACTGTTACGGAAATGGCCCTTTGTATGCTACTAAATATAGGATTAGCCGAGATCCCCCATTAAATGCATGTTTAGCCGGGTTGTTCAGTAATTTGACATTACATGTGTGTCGGGAGGTGTCACAGGCTGTTATTTGTTTGTGCAGTGGTGGTGGATCGAGAGATCCTTCTTCTTCCTTCCTCTCTCCGGGCGAGACTCCGCCCAGAGCGCTGAGAGGGGGAGTGGCCAAAAAGAGGAAGTGAAACTAAGGGGAGGAGTTTGTCGGCTTCATAAAGGGGCGTGCCCCGAAAAGAGAAAGTGGTAAGAAACTGAGAGGACGGAGTTGAGCAGTCGGGCTTCGAGGCGAGCGTGCGCCGGGAAGGCAAGAAACGACGGGTGTGGAGGCGCGATCTGCTGGTTGAGCAGTCGGGCTTCGAGGCGAGCGTGCGCCGGGAAGGTAAGAGAGAAACGACGGAGCCTCTGACTGACTGTCCCGACTCACCTCATGGCTCCACGACGTCTTGGAATCCCATGGATCCAGCCCGCCAGAGCCCGGCACCTCGATTGGGCCTTGTCTGGTGAACAGGCCAGGCCTGGACTTGTATATGCTGGACCTTGTGAAAAGTTAGCTGGAGCATACCATCATGTATCTTTCGCTCTGGTGCAGTCGACCTAGCGGGGTCTGAACGCGTGAGAGTGTGTGCGTGAGGTCTGCGACAAAAGGAGGACGAGCTCCATTTTGCCACGTGGCGTGCTCGAGCTTGGGGGCTCGAATCCGTGGACATCCGCTTCTTTCGAGCGACGTTCGTGCTTTTGACACTTTCCTCTCATCCATGAAACATCAAATACTCTGTCTTGTCTGCATGCTGTCTATGTCTTGTCTGCATGTCGTTTAAGGCTTATCTCGGGAGGGACCCCCTCAAAACCCGTAATCTGTAGTTCCGTAGTTAAGAACGGGTTGTAGAATAATTAAAACATTGTCGTGAATGTTTTGCTTGTGTTGTGTTCCCCGATGTTCCCCAAGAAATCTGGCTGATTTGTATGAAGTTGCCGCTTTGGATTAATTTGTGTCGCGTCGAGGAACAATCCGTTCGATTGGTATATAAAACCAAAATGGTTACAGACTGGCAGAAAACGCTCGGCATCTGACAAAACCAGTCTGTAACCGGGGTCTATTTCCCCAACTGGTAAGGTCCAGGGGTACGTTGGTATCGCGATTAAAGACGCGCGACCCGAGGCCTGTGCCGAGCCAGCCGGCGTTATAAACCCCGGAGACGGCGGTGGTGAGGGTGGCGCCGAATCTAACGTTTGGCTATCAAGAGTCGGGTGCGAATCCCGACACTCCGGATCCGTAACAGTACTTTGAAGAGAACATTCAAGATTACCAACGGGCCAAGTTAGAGGATTAGAGAGGTGGGGCGGTGGAGGAAAGGGGGGGGGACATCACGACGGACGCAGCATACAAATAAATATCAAGTTTTGTTTTGAAATGTTTCGTTGTGCGACTCGGTGAGAAGAACAACTTACCAGTGCCTGGATGTCGTAGAAAGTGTTCAGATGATCCCACAACACCTTGGAAGGAACTTGCCTCCCAATGTTCTGGCTGAATTTGTCACGGATGCAGATCATATGAAAATGGCGGTTCACACCTGTGGGAATATTTCGCTTCGGGTTACCGTCACAATCATATACATATACATATACTCACACCGCTATACCACCAAAACCAAGAAACGAAACATTGGCAAAATTCAACAATGAACGTGTCAAAATGACCACGTCTCAACAGCACAGGAAGGGATTTCACGCTTTCAAGTTGAAGGCCCCAGAGCAAAGGCAGGATTTCGATTTGGACTCTTGTAAGTGGGCAGAGACGAGCAGGTACGCGAGTCAAACCGAAAACCATTTCAAAGCATACGGTGCAAAAAGGCAGAGGTTGTGCCTGCGAAATGAGCATCTGAAAAACTATTTTTACATTTGACGGAAACAAATAAACAAATAAATAAAGGAAGCAATGAATTACAAATAAATAAACTTGTAATAGGCATCCACCACCATCAAGGACCATGTTGTGGAACGTCGTCCAGGGCCCTCTTTCTTTTTTTCCTTCCGCCCTCACGTTTTCAACTTTATTTCACTTTTAAATTCGTCTTCTCAGCAACTGCTTGAGCGATTAACATAAAACATTCAACAAAGGAGCGCCGCTGATCCGTAAAGAATTTTATTTTTATTTTTTAAATAAAGTTACATGATGATTAGATGGAGCATTCAAAAAAAAAAAAAAAGTCCATTTTCTGTGGGAATGGGTTGCCGAGTGTTTTACGTATCGGGAATAAATGGCCTCGGACGAATAACAGCAAACTGGTCTGTGATGGCATCCTGCCCTTCCAAACAACGGTGAGATAATTATTAATGGTGTAAAAGCTTTCCACACACCCTCAGCATGAACATACCTTTTCTGAAGATCTAAGGTCTGTATCTCAACATGCACGGAGTGAAATAATTTCACAACTCAATGTATCCGTATGCCAAACAGAAGATCCAGAGAAGAGAGATACACATACAGCATGTTTAATCATAACGTGCATGTGTGTCGGTGTATCTCCTCCAAAACCATGAAACTTAGTGGCCCCAACCTTTGCGTTCATACCAAGGGAACTCCAAGAGAGTGCCTCAATGAAAACTGGATATTTGGTTAAATTTAAACACCCCTTTTGAAGATGATCAACGGGGGTGCTCATCCTCAAAAAGCCTAACCAAGATGGCGGTGCACCATCTTGGTCAGCACGCTGTCACCGAGCTGGGGTCTTAAACTGCCATTTTGTTTTAGCCTACTCAACAACGCTGTGACTTGGAACAGGCCGCACCAGTTTCTGCACAATAAAAAGCTCAATTTTTTTTCCCCCCCCTCACTCGTGTCATTGAATGCATGATCTTCATACCAATGAATCGCTGTGTACATCGCTTTTGTGGGTGTTATTATTTTCAAATTCGGAGCTTGGAGCGATGCGATTTTTCTTACTCCTCTGAGCGCCCAAAGTTAATCACGATTAAACGATATAGGATCACTTAATTTTTTTTTGTTTTTGTTTTTTTTAACCACAATGCACCTTACTTGGGGTTTTAAACATTCTCACAATTCATTACTTGTAAACATACATACAAGCCACCACCTGTCACCATCTCTGAGAATAGATGCATATATACAATGCTTTATTAAAAAGCCCAAATTTTTGGGGTGTGCCGACCCCTACACCAACAATTTGGGACACAATGGGTCATGGCAAAATCCAATTACCCAACTCTGTTATCCCAGTGGCCACAGGCATCCAAAATGGTACAAAGTGGGAACCATCCCTACTCCAACCTCCAATCATAAAAAAACACATGTTCTCATTGAACATTAACTGCCCTCTGTAGTTGTTCCGTGCAACCAATGTAACCGCCCTCCCACGTGTTGGTGCCCCAACAAGTTTGAGCCTGCACTTTCAAATTTTTTCAGCTGTGCGTCCACACAATATCGTGGTTGGGCAGTGTGGCTCCATTTACAGGCCTATGCCCAATTCAAAATACCGCATCCCACGCCGCAGAGGTCACTCCTCCCCAAGCGACCCTCCTTGACTGCCAAGTCGTGGGGGGCCCTTCCTGGTTCTCTCTGGCACACGAGTCCTCTTGTGGGTACTTGGCCCATCCCGTAACCGATGAACCACAAACCCAGCCCATCAATTAACTTTTTGCATGCCACAAAATAAATAGATAACTTTAAGTGAGTCTTCCTCTTCCTCTTCCAAAACAACTGAACCCCCACTTATACCTAATGCCAATGAAGGTGAAAGTTTGTCTCCACAGGGGGATGTAATTGCTCCACACTCACAAACACACTATACCATTCCTTCAATCTTAAATCCCGGAAAAAATAATTTGGTCACACACCTCACTTTTACACAACTCACCACTCACTCACTCCTTTCATTGCTCAATCAACACCAACGAGGCAGGAAAGTGGAAGGCTCTACTCCATAGTCTGCCAATTGTGAAAACCAAATAAACACAGATTGTCAATTCAAAATCAGGTCTTCTAATCCCTATATCTCTATAATTGTCGTCGTCAGCCTGCCTGTATCAGTTCTCTAATTTAATGAACCCACTGGGCCAAGTAGATTCCACCAAAGACTTAGGCTTCAGCCTACGTGCCAGCGCAAAGTGTCACGAAACTCCTGCGGTGTCCTCTGCACAGAGTGCACACGAAACCTCCGGCGGAGGTCCCGCATCTGCAGTCTACACACCCACTTTAAATTTCAACCCGGATATCAATATGGGGAGCTCCAACAGTCAACTATGGTATCAGATGTGGAAAATAACTGTAAACTAGGATGTTATCATGAGCGGCGAAGGAGTCACGTGACGTTTCAAATGTGCTATTCGCTAATTATTAAAAGATAAATGAAAATAGTTCAAACACAACCTGTACATCAATTTTAAGTAATGTCACTGCCCATCTAATGGCATAACTCTCAAGGGTGAAAAAGGAGTTCAAGGAAAATATTTTTTTTTTTAAAGGTTACCACCTTAGAAAATGTCTCCACAAGCACATCATTATGTCCAATGGAGATCGGGGGAGTGCCGTTCACACTCCACACGTTTCGATTTTCCCGCCGATTGCATCACATGTGCCTTCTGGTTGAATGGTTTGCATTAGCGGGAACAATCGTCTGGGTGGCAGACGGACGGTTGTTCTTTACGGATTATACAGTTTTACCGTATGAGACATAATCCATGGCGATGGTCACCATAACAGCCAAAAGGTGTGACTGACGCACACGCACGCACAGACCCTGCTATTTGTGGGGAATACATTGCTGAAAAATGCTGCAAATGTCGGGGCATCGTATAAAATAACAAGGACAAATGTGTCTTGTCCGTCAGAATGATGAGAAATGTCACGGCAGAGAGTGGAGTCATCAGCAAAGAGATAAAGGATTTTCCAGTCAGTGAGATCATTGATGAAGATTAGGAACAATGTAGGTCCTTGGGGTACTTGACAGAGAAAGAGAGGAGATGAAAAGCTCTCGTTGACAGCCCCACGTTGACCGCGAGAGGGGAGGAAGTCAATAATCCAAAAGTGCTGTTGGCCTTGGATTCCATAGGCAGATAGTTTGGAGAGCAAGGCGGGATGCTAGACTGTATCAAAAGCTCGAGATATGTCCAGAGAGACGGCCCTGATCACATGTCTGATATTGAGGGCCTCCACCATTTTTGGGAGAGTAGAAGTAGCATGTCCAAGGCAGAGTGACAAGATCTAAATCCGAATTGACGATCTGAGATGAGCTGTTGGTGAAAAGCTATGATGGATTCTATGACCTTGCTGATGATTGGAAGTACAGTAAGCCAATTAAGCTGTGATTAAGGGGATCCATTTTTGCACGTTTTTGATGTAATGTTGGCTGATTTTCAATTTCCCAGGTGGATATGGGAGACCAGTCCTGAAGTGTTAAATAAGAAACTAAAAGGGCACTCAGTAGAGCGTATACAGAGAGCAGAGGTAGAGCGCATACCTCCACCACGTAATGCCTGATCTACGAGAACACATCGGGCACAATAAATTTTTGAAATAACATGCTATACAGTACTATATCGCTTTTTGGCCCGATCTCTCAATAGTGAAGAATCACTCAAAAACACTAAGTAATTCTCTTATCCAGATCCGGATCTTCACCAAAATCGAATCAATTTGTCCTTGCCACACACCCAATCTGTCCACCAAGTTTCATCCGAATCCGCCTGCAACTTTTTGACATACCGTGCCATATAATCAGTTTAATATGGCCTCTCAATTGTGAAGAATCGCTTTTTTTAAATATCAGCTACCTCAGTTATCCTCAGCTGAGGTAGCTGATATGTGAATCCTCAGCTACCGGACCGGTTTCATCGCTTTTTGGCGAATCATTAGCAGCAGCGCAGACAGCAATGCATACCAATGAGGCTCCAAAGCATATACTGTTACGGATTTGGAAGTTTACTGCACTCAACATACAGGTCCTATAGCTCAGTTATATCAATAAGTAAATGTGGATAGATAGCTCCCTTTTCCCTTGTCTAATGGGAATTAAATGTACGTGCGCTGTGCGATATTTTAATAGTTAGGATTTTTACACCCCTTATGACAACAACAACAACACGCCTTCACCTCACGTCCTCAAACTGACGCCATTGTCTACGTGAGTTCGACCACGTACGTGGGCGGAGTTTCCTCGGCCACCAGAGCTCCGACTCTGCCCCAGAAAGATGGAATGTTCCCCGCGACCAATGGGAGGCGAGACGTCTCAGACATAGACTTTCTCACGAACCCTCGACCAATCGGAGGCGTGAGACGTCTCAGACATCGACTTTCTCACGAACCATCGACCAATGGGAGGCGAGACGTCTCAGACATCGACTTTCTCACGAAACCCGGACCAATGGGAGGCGAGATGTTTCAGACGGCGATCCTCCACAAGGCACCCCAGCCCGCAGGAGAAATACAATACAAGAAACGCCAGGGCCTTGGAAACAGCGTCAGGGTTGAGCAATCGGGTTTGAGGTGCCGGAGATCGACTCATCTGGTCTGGTCGGCTTGGCAGCGATCGGGTTTGAGGTGCCGGAGATCGACTCATCTGGTCTGGTCGGCTTGGCAGCGATCGGGTTTGAGGTGCCGGAGATCGACTCGTCTGGTCTGGTCGGCTTGGCAGTGATCGGGTTCGAGGTGCCGGAGATCGACTCGTCTCGTCCACCTGGCGTCCGACGCTTTTCCTCCGTCCCTGGTGCTTAGAGTGGCATCGTTGCTGCGGGTTCGAGTCCCCAAGAGCCAGATCGTCGAAGACCACATAAGGTGGACAGGTCCAAGCGCAGGCTCTGGTCTCCAGTTCACCTGTCCTCGAGCTGGAGACCTTCAATAAAGACCATTGGGGTGTGTGTGTGTGTGTGTGTGTGTGTGTGTGTGTGTGTGTGTGTGTGTGTGTGTGTGTGTGTGTGTGTGTGTGTGTGTGTGTGTGTGTGTGTGTGTGTGTGTGTGTGTGTGTGTGTGTGTGTCCGTCTTTAAGTAGCAACTGTTAAGTGCCTTGTACATTATTTGCATTTCATTTACTGTATATTAATCGGATAGCTCTGCTCCTTACGTGCTCCCCTCATTTCCCCGATGACTGTTAATAAATTCCCTATTTGTTAAATGTATCGGTTCGTTCTTGTCTTTCTTTTACTGGTTTAACACGGTGCATGTTGGAGAAATAGCCAGGCTGTTGCCGCTGTAAAAGGGACATTTGGACCGACGAAAGCTCGGTGACCGTCCGCTCGGGTGGGACGCGGTTCGAGTACGCTGGCGGCTCGTTCCGTACGAGCATCGTCGAGGGTGAATTTCCCCGGTAGTTAGGTAAATTGAAATTTGCAATCGACCCTACCCCACATGGTCGACCTAGTGGCGAACTTCAGTCCGATAAGGGACCCGTCGGCTCCGGAGTTATCCGGGGTGACGACCTATAAATTCCAGGTGATCGGTGGAGCCGACTCTACTGCTCCATCTAGCGG
Source organism: Eptatretus burgeri (assembly GCF_056783735.1). NCBI lineage: Eukaryota > Metazoa > Chordata > Myxini > Myxiniformes > Myxinidae > Eptatretus > Eptatretus burgeri. Next base: position 11,619,166 of record NC_140977.1, on the reverse strand, counting down.
TCGTGCTCGCGGCCGATACCTGGCCAGCAACAATACCACGTGTAAATGTCAAAAGCAGTCAATGTATAAATAAAGAAATGAAGACCCACACACATCTCTCACCTGTGAATGGAGGGAATAACCAATTAGCTCTTGACTTATCAATTAAACCAGATGGCGAAGGCTTTTTTACATATATATATATATATATATATATATATACACATATATATATATATATACATATATATATATATATATATATATATATATATATATATATATATATATATATATATATATATATATATATATATATATATATATACATATATATACACATATACATATACATATACATACAAAAATATATACACATCCTGCAAAATTTTTAAAACCAGCGATTTTGATCCGTTTACATGTTCTGGCCCATGATGGAAAAACATTCAAAATTGTCGACCCAAAAGCATTACAATAACCTGTTCAATTTTGTTGACATTTCTGTTCAATATTTTGCAGCTTGATAAATAACATGTTTGTCTCTAAATATGTGCTCAATTGTCGTAATCCAGTAGATGTACGTTAGATCCCAGAAACGCCAGGTACCCTTGTGGAAGGAGGGGAAGGAGAAGAGGTGGGAGGAGGGACCCGGCGGTGCCCGGCAAAGCCAGGTACCTTTACTTGTTAAAGAATATATGATGGTGTAAATATTCTCACAAAAAAATTAATATATAATTTATGGACATGCAAGTTATAAACTAAAAGTTCGAGTAACAGGAGCAGGTGGTCACAATGACTACAGTCACATTGTGGTAATTATAGTGAAAAAAAAAAAATCTGAAGACAATTTGAACTGGAAATGTTTGGATACGAATCCAGATTAATTGGCAAATAAGATGAAGAAACTAAAATTAAGTGTTGATGAACTTTACAGAGACATTGTAACGATCACAGACGTTGCCCCAATGCAAGTATTTTTTTAAAACTCTGCAACATCTGCGTCTCTTGAAAGATATTGTTGTGGAAATGGCCACTGGGGGGTTAACTCTGCTAAATATAGTTCAGTTATATCCTTGGCATGTCACAGCATAAACGTGAAGTAATTAATTGCGATATTAGATTATGCACCGCTTATGTAATAGCTTGATGATGCATCCATCTCGCAAGGTTTGTATCTAACATTCGCAACCTTTTTGACCCCAAAATTAATGTTTTCATCTTTTAAATCTGATTTTTTTTTTTTTGAAGCGTTTTATCGGTCTTGAGGCGCGAGCTGGGCGGGAAAATGAAGTTGCTGGCAACGCCAGACCGAGTCTGCTGAGAGATCGGCGGCTCAAGAGTCGCAAACGGGCTTCACTGCCCACAGACTGAGCCGCGCGTGAGCCAAAGGTGAGCGAGTGGAGGGGGGTGGCGTGTCATTGATGATGCCCGAGTCCGAGGGCATAAAAGGACAGAGCCAGGACGGACGCCATAGGAGAAGCCCGAAGGCTCTTGAAGGAGAGATGTGCGCTTCATTCGCTCCTGCCGCAGCCCGAGCCACACCCTCTTCTCCTCTCTGGGTCAAGACGCACGGAACTGGGCTAGCGATAGAAACTCTTCTTTCTTATGCTTCCCACTATTGTGGTGTGAATGATTGGGCCCAGAAACAAGTTGTACAATTAAGGAATCTCCGTTCATTTGTTGGCATTGTGGGTGCAGACTGGCAGTGTGTAAAGAGGTTTTGCAATTACATCATTGATCGCTTGCTTTCTTGTGTTTCCTTCCACTTTTTTGATAATCAAATACTGTCAGACCCTGCTTTTCACGGATTCGCTAAATTTGTGGACCCCACATATTCGTGGTTTATAAAATGCGACCTCCTTTGACATTCGCGGTTTTTCATGCGATTTTTGATTTTCTCTCATGAAGCACGAACCGCCGGGAACCTATCCCCCCATTTTCCATTGAAACAATGCCCCGCTATTCGCGGAATTTTTCAGGAACGTATCCCCCGCGAATAGCAGGGTCCGACAGTCTACCAGGTCTCAGGGTGACTTCTGGTTGTGGTCTTTATCAGTGATTATGGAAAGCTCGTTGAGGGATCAATTGGCTCCTATCGCATTTACAAAGATGGTGAGCCTGAGACACCGCAGCAGCGGGATACCAATGAGGTGTCATACATCTCAGGCTCACTCGGACTAATTGAATACGAGATGGAGGTGCTAATTATCACAGCGCTCAACCGATTCAGTGTCCCCAATCAGAATGGTAGCGCGTCATTTGGACGTGAGATCCGGCTGGGGGTGGTGGGTGGTCTCCGATATGGTTGACCACTGTGGTATTATTTAGACAACTCGCTGGATTCAAACCGAGAAACAGGACAACTACAACATTGGTTTCTGGAGTGAGATGAGGACCTGAGGTGTGAGAAATCACACCTCAAAGCAAAATTGCAGAGGCAAGATCAACGCTAAATTAAAATCACCAGGCGTGAACAAGGTGGCCAAAATGAGGAGGCCCAGGGCATGGATACCACAGTGGCCCCAGTAGAGATGGAGGTCGAGGGACACTTAGAGGGTATGGAGAAGTCGCCCCTCTCACCCAGTAGCCTGATAGATTCACCCCCAAATGAACAAACAGTGGGGAGCTGCAGGCCGGTGTCACCGCAGCAGCGGGATACCAGTGAGAAATTGATGGTCATGCTCAAGTGGCTGATGGCCAACATGGGAGCCGGGCTGAGGCAGGACAAGATGGTTGATGGTGCAGAGCTGAAGGCTCAGCTTGGTAGAAAAATTTAAGCGGGCCAAGACGAGCTGACGGCAAAAATTGAGGGTGTCCATGGGGAGCAGCAGGTCACGGCGGGAAACCTTACAGCATCTTTGGTAGGTGCACAGGAAATGGCAGTCGGTCAGGCGAGCGTGAAAGCAGGTATCCAGGTGGAGGCCAGGGAAGCATGAACAATTAGAAACAGAAGGAAAGTGGGGTAGAGCAGAATAAAACAGAACAAGTTAAAACAGGAACAGGGATAAATGAAAATAAAAGGAAGCCATGCAGGAGAGGTTAGAGTGAGAGCAGAGAGAAAATAAAAATAAAAAACAGAGCAAAGACCTAGTGAGTCGGTTGGAGAGAATAGCACCAGCAGAAATGAAGTGAAAGAGAAGAGGTTGAATGAAGGACGTGCTGGGGTGGATTTGTGGCGAGGTACGTGGGACCCCACAGGTGGAGGAATCCGTGCTGAAGAGTAGCATGATCACGGGGCGGAGTTGGGCATTGGGGCCACCAACACTAGATATGCAGACAGACAAATGGTGTAAGTGGGGAGCAAGAGGTCCTCCAGAAAATGAAGATCTGAACAGGGTTTCTCCCTAAGGGGGGTGGGGGGGTGTGCAAGCCCCGCATGTGAGCTGCCCGAACCCACACCTCAAGTCGTCGAGACAGAATGGCCGGTATGCGAACCACGGCAAGCGCCGGGAGGTCAAAAATGCATGGCTCTGGCAAGGGTGTGGGAGAAGGTGAGAGTGGGAGTGGGTGCACGTCTGCGATGAGCGAGGTGAGTGCAGTGAGTGTGTGAGTTGCGCATATAATGGACACAAAAGAGGAAGGACGAATGCATACGGGGGAGCCACCAGTAACAGACTAGTTAGCAGTAGAGCTGGGGCGGCTTCCCCAAGGGATAGCGAATAAGACCCCAGCTTCGGGTGAGCCAAGGGGTAAGCAGGGGGTTCCACACCGAGTAAGGTTCCGCAATTTCGTTCGTATGGGATTTCCATGCTCCGTCTGGGTTTCATGGGAAACCCGGTGTGTAAAAAAAAGAAAGAAGAGACGCCATTGCGGCACGCTTCATGCCCATGTCCTTTTTCTCTCTCCAGACTGCACAGGGTAAGGGGTGTTCTGTGAACTCTCCAGTTTAATGAGGTTGGTAGAGCACAGGCATGATGAACCAAACGGCCTCCTACGTCGAATTTCCTCGTTCCCCGCACCAGAGAAGAGAGGGTATACCCATTTGGGTCCGTTTGTCTGTCTATCCATACATAATGGGCCAACCAAGCTGTGTATGTGATGTCTATAAAGTACGTACAATTAGAACGAGTGTATGTGATATCTATAAAGTACGTACAATTAGAACTAGAGGGGGAGCACTCAGAGTGCAAAACCTCTGCCACCAATACTGCAAGGTCACTCAAGTGAACCTGATATCCTATTCATTCAATTTGACGTCAACAGTGCTCACAGAGTTATAGTTTGCAACTTTCCCTTTTACATACTCAATTCATTCGTCATAACTAGATTCCTTGAGACAGAAATTGATTTTATGTGGGTATATCCACCTGAAGTTCCAAAATCAGCCGCAATTATAATTTTGGCATGTTTTTTTGTTGGAAATCACTTATAACATGTAGAAATAAAAAAAAAAAATTGAAATTTTGTTGAAAAAAAATTTGCAAATTTTTTTTTTCTCTAACAATTTTTTTTTTTGGGGGGGGGGGGTGTTGGATATCACTTAAAACATGTAGAAAGGCAAAAAAAAAAAATCAAATATTTTTTCAAATTGGCCGCCATATTGGATTTTGGACCGAGTCCAAAATCTAATGGCATGACCCTTGGACCAGACCTAACCCCCCACCAAGTTTCATCGAAATCCTTTGAGGAGTTTTTCCGTAATACTGTTCACAAACAAACAAACAAACAAACAGAAAGGGGTGAAAACAGTAACCTCCATCCATCTTTGATGGAGGATGTTAACGAGTGTATGTGATGTCTATAAAGTACGTACAATTAGAACGAGTGTATGTAATGTCTATAAAGTACGTACAATTAGAACAGGAGTATGTGATGTCTATAAAGTACGTACAATTAGAACAGGAGTATGTGATGTCTATAAAGTACATACAATTAGAACGGGTGTATGTGATGTCTATAAAGTACGTACAATTAGAACAGGAATATGTGATGTCTAAAGAGTACGTACAATTAGAACGAGTGTAGATGATGTCTATAAAGTACATACAATAGAATGAGTGTAGGTGATGTCTATAAAGTACGTACAATTAGAACGAGTGTAGGTGATGTATATAAAGTACGTACAATTAGAACGAGTGTAGGTGATGTATATAAAGTACGTACAATTAGAACGAGTGTAGGTGACGTCTAATATGTAATAGGCAAAGCCGAGAAGCGAACGTAGAATTCTTCTTACACTCGAGACTGCAATTTCCGGTTACTTCGGCCTGGATTCGGGATCAGCGATCAAATAATGTAAATCACGATTAAAAATTATTTTTTGATGATGCGGGAGATATCTTTATTACCTCAACATTACCTTCACAACAACAACTACACCGCCAGGAACAGGATCTCATCTAAAACAAGGACAAATGTGTCCAAGAGCCACGTCCTAAAGGTTTTGTCTCCACAAGAAGAAGAAGAACAAGAAGAAGAAGAAGAAGAACAAGAAGAAGAACAAGAACAAGAAGAAGAACAAGAAGAAGAACAAGAAGAACAAGAAGAAGAACAAGAAGAAGAACAAGAAGAAGAACAAGAACAAGAACAAGAAGAAGAACAAGAAGAAGAAGAACAAGAACAAGAAGAAGAAGAAGAAGAAGAAGAACAAGAAGAAGAAGAAGAAGAAGAACAAGAACAAGAAGAAGAAGAAGAAGAAGAACAAGAAGAAGAAGAAGAAGAACAAGAAGAAGAAGAAGACCACGAAGAAGAAGAAGACCAAGAAGAAGAAGCAGAACAAGAAGAAGAAGAAGAACAAGAAGAAGAACAAGAAGAAGAAGAAGAAGAAGAACAAGAAGAAGAAGAAGAAGAACAAGAAGAAGAAGAAGAACAAGAAGAAGAAGAAGAACAAGAAGAAGAAGAAGAACAAGAAGAACAAGAAGAAGAAGAAGAACAAGAAGAAGAAGAAGAAGAAAAAGAAAAAAAAACACAACAACAACTTCTGATATTTCGTCACGTGCCTTGATTGAGCCAATAACGAGACCCGTCATGCACAATCGTCGTTCATGATGAGAAAATCGTGTATTTACGAAATTATGTTAAATGGAATAATCTTGAAATAGTAACGTGAACTTTTCGAAAGCAAATGTCCTAATATATTTCAAAGTTCATGATAGACGCTCTCAAAAGGCACCCTCAATGCGAGGATGTGTACAGGTGTTTAGTATTTAAAGAGATCTGGATCCTGTATATAAAAAGGGCCAAGTCCGAAAGGTTTTGCCGCCTTCACAAGAACAAGAAGAACAAGAACAAGAACAAGAAGAACAAGAAGAAGAAGAAGAATAACGCCGAGCTCCCTTAGAGCCACCCTCTCGCAAGCGAGACGCAGCTAAAAATTAAAACGAGATTGAACATAGAATTCTTCTTCCATTCGCTTCTGACTTTACCTATAATTTGTTCACAACTGTATACGCAATTTCCGGTTACTTTGGCCTGGATTCGGGATCAGCGATTAAATAATGTAAATCACGATTAAAAATTATTTTTTGATGATGCGTGAGATATCTTTATTAAAATCGGTGGAGGAAAAATATACACCACGTCTGATAATTGCGTCTTTCATGTCTCCGACGATGCCTTTATCTCCCGGCATGCATCATTCCCCATGACAAAAACCGGAAACAAAAAAAAAGCAAAAAAAAAAAAAAAGACGGAAGCAAAAGGGTCATAGACAACGACACGGATTCCAAATTGCCAGGGTATTGTGTTGTTGTTGTTTCCTATTCTCTCATGTGCACACGTTAAGTAATATTCACAAGATAGAAATAAAACCCAATCGTGTTTATACACCGCACAGCGTTTTAAAAAAAACCGGAAGCAAAAGGGTCATAGCTAACGACACGGATTCCAAATTGCCAGGGTATTGTGTTGTTGTTGTTGTTTCCTATTCTCTCATGTGCACGTGTTAAGAAATATGGAGTAGGCAAAGCCGAGAAGCGAACGTAGAATTCTTCTTAAATATATCAAATGAAAGTCTTTTTGCTATGAAAAAAGAAATATTACCTTAACATTACCTTTACAATAACTACACCGCCGAGAACAGGATCTCATCTGCAAAAGTAAATATTACCTCAATGTTACCTTCACAACTACACCGCCAAGAACAGGATGTAATCTGAAAAAAAAAAAAAATCCTCAACATTACCTTCACAACGACAACTACACTGCCTAGAACAGGATCTCATCTAAAACAAGGACAAATGTGTCCAAGAGCCGCGTCCTAAAGGTTTTGTCTTCACCAGAAGAAGGACAGGAATAAGAACAGGAATAAGAACAGGAAGAAGAACAACAACAACTTCCGATATTTCGTCACGTGCCTTGATTGAGCCAATAGCGACACCCGTCATGGACGATTGTCATTCATGACGAGAAAATAGTGCATTTACGAAATTGCAATACATTAAATGGAATAGTCTTTAAATAGTAACGTGAACTTTTCGAAACTTAAAAGCAAATGTCCGAATATATTTAAAAGTTCATGATAGACGTTCTCAAAAAGCACCCTCAATGCGAGGATGTGTACAAGTGTTTAGTATTTAAGGAGATCCGGATCGTGTATATAAAAGAGCAGAGTCCGAAAGGTTTTGTCTTCACAAGAAGAAGAAGAACAAGAACAAGAACAAGAACAAGAACAAGAACAAGAACAAGAACAAGAACAAGAACAAGAACAAGAACAAGAACAAGAACAAGAACAAGAACAACAACGCCGAGCTCAGACGTGGCTAAAAATATAATACGAGAAGCGAACGTATTCTTCTTACATTCGCTTCTGACTTTACCTATAACTTGTTAACCTCCGCCATCGAAGATCAGAGGTTACTGTTTTCACACCTTTCTGTTTGTTTGTTTGTTTGTGAACAGTATTACGGAAAAACTTCAACGGATTTCGATGAAACTTGGTGGGGGGGGGTTAGGTCTGGTCCAAGGATCATGCCATTAGATTTTGGACTCGGTCCAAAATGCAATATGGCCACTATGGCGGCCATTTTGAAAAAATATTTGAATTTTTTTTTTTTTTTTGCATTTCTACATGTTTTAAGTGATTTCCAACACCCCCCCCCCCCCAAAAAAAAATTGTTAGAGAAAAAAATTTTTGCAACTTTTTTTTTTTTTCAACAAAATTGTTTGTTTTTTTTTTGCATTTCTACATGTTATAAGTGATTTCCAACAAAAAACATGCCAAAATTATAATTGCGGCTGATTTTGGAACTTCAGGTGGATATACCCACGTAAAATCAATTTCTGTCTCAAGGAATCTAGTTATGACGAATTAATTGAGTATGTAAAAGTTAAAAGTAAAAGGGAAAGTTGCAAACTATAACTGTGTGAGCACTGTTGACGTCAAATTGAATGAATAGGATACCAGGTTCACTTGAGTGACCTAGCAGTATTGGCGGCGGAGGTTTTTCACTCTACCGAGTACTCCCCCTGGAGTTCACAACTGTATACGCAATTTCCGGTTGCTTCGGCCTGGATTCGGGATCAGCGATCAAATAACGTAAATCACGATTAAAAATGATTTTTTTGATGATGCGGGAGATATCTTTATTAAAATCAGTGGAGGAAATATACACCATGTCTGATATTATTTGGGTCTTTCATGTCTCCGACGATGCCTTTATCTCCCGGCATGCATCATTCCCCATGACAAAAACCGGAAACAAAAAAAAAACGGAAGCAAAAGGGTCATAGCCAACGACACGGACTCCAAATTGCCAGGGGTATTGTGTTGTTGTTGTTTCCTATTCTCTCATGTGCACGTGTTAAGTATGAAGCTCACTGCGTTCGCTATAAAGTACGTACAATTAGAACAGTATGTGATGTCTATAAAGTACGTACAATTAGAACAGGAGTATGTGATGTCTATAAAGTACGAACAATTAGAACAGGCGTGTGATGTCTCTAAAGTACGTACAATTAGAACAGGAGTACGTGATGTCTCTAAAGTATGTACAATTAGAACAGGAGTATGTGACGTCTATAAAGTACGTACAATCAGAACAGGAGTATGTGATGTCTATAAAGTACGTACAATTAAAACATGAGTTTGTGATGTCTATAAAGTACGTACAATTAGAACAGGAGTTTGTGATGTCTATAAAGTACGTACGGTACAAGAAGAATGCCATTACGTCTCCAAAATACGTACTATAAATAGTCCCAGTGAGGGTATACAATCTTTGATTGCTCTTTCTAGTTATTCCGAGTATTAGGGTAAAACGATAAGAACGTCAAGCGCACCTCGTTTCCATGACGATTAACACACAGTACTCTCAACCAATAAAGCTCATCCGTTTAATGGAGATCTGAAGCAGCTTTGCTCGTTTTTGTTTTTTTTTTACTTCGAACCTTCAATGAAACACGTGAAAGATGGAAATGAAACCCATTCAAACTTACCGACGGGTTTATGGCCGATCATGGCGTGGAAAAGGCAAACCTCCAGCTCGGGGCTCCATACCACGGATCCTGCATCAGAGTCCCGCGGACCGGCGCAATGATTATCCACCACGCTGCTTTCAGCCATGTAAACAACACTCTTCTTCTTCCAAAATTTTAATGGCGGCAACAGAGCATCAAGTGTGTACGCCACGCCCCCCCCCAAAGTGTAACAATTAACTTTATCATTCTACTTATTCACTGTGTTCCCTTTATCCGTGTACATTGTGTTTTGGAAAAAATAATCTTTATGAACACAAATCGAAAGAAAGATCTTTCATCACATAAAAAAATCTCATAAGAGTGTACCACATCCTTTTCTGTAAATATACAGGTATACACCTCAATTTACTACGTCGTGTATTCGCTTCCTAAAAAAAAAAGTCAATAACCACAAGTACAAGTGCTAATCGTTAATAACAACTAGTGAACTCAGTACTAGTTTGCAAGAGGCCAAGTTCGCGTCAAATATGATCTGAAGAAAGTAAGTAACAGAAATAAATATGTGGCTCGTCCATGTCACGTGGACAAGCAGAGCATGAATTTTGCACTTACAGTCGCAGGATCCTTTGGTCAGGAAGAGGGACTGGTGTATGGTTGGCCTAATGGGATATCTGTATGAGCAGTATGACTGTATCCCATAAATGAACGCATACGCTTTGATATGCTCCCTGGGAAGGCGGCGGCCTGCGCAGAAACAGGACATCACTTTAAAATGGAGTTACATCGGTACCGACAAGCGTTGGGGATAGAGGGGTGTAGCGATATTGGCAGGACGCCAGGACTTGTGGGTACCTTGAGGATCGATGGACGTGATTGTGAACGTCTGTACCGAGTGTGATGTCTGGTCATGGTCAACTCAAGGGATAGGTATATTCTTCACCAGAAAAACGCTTTTAACTCCTCCCCCCACAAAAGTCCCATTTTCACGCCCCCTACAAAAAGTCCCATTTTTATCCCCTCTCCACAAAAGTCCCATTTTCACCCCCCCCCCACAAAAAGTCCCATTTTCACCCCCCCCCACAAAAAGTCCCATTTTCACCCCCCACAAAAAGTCCCATTTTTACCCCACACCACAAAAAGTCCCATTTTCACCCCCCACAAAAAGTCCCATTTTCACCCCCCCCCACAAAAGTCCCATTTTTACCCCACACCACAAAAAGTCCCATTTTCACCCCCCTACAAAAGTCCCATTTTAACCCCCCCCCCCCACAAAAAGTCCCATTTTAACCCTCTCCACAAAAAGTCCCATTATTACCCCCCCACAAAAGTCCCATTTTAACCCCCCCCACAAAAAGTCCCATTTTAACCCTCTCCACAAAAAGTCCCATTATTACCCCCCCCCCAAAAAAGTCCCATTTTCCCCCCACAAAAGTCCCATTTTAACCCCCAACAAAAGTCCCATTTTACCCCCCACAAAAGTCCCATTTTACCCCCCACAAAAGTGCCATTTTACCCCCCACAAAAGGCCCATTTTTACCCCCCACAAAAGTCCCATTTTACCCCCCACAAAAGTCCCATTTTACCCCCCACAAAAGTCCCATTTTACCCCCCACAAAAGTCCCATTTTTTAACACTTTTCTGACGTCGCTGATTGTGTCTCACTTTTTCCATCCCCACTCCTCCTCACATCCCCCCCAATCTACTATAAATGGAGTGTGTGTGTGTGTGTGTGTGTGTGTGTGTGTGTGTGTGTGTGTGTGTGTGTGGGTGTGTGTGTGTGTGTGTGTGTGTGTGTGTGTGTGTGTGTGTGTGTGTGTGTGTGTGTGTGTGTGTGTGTGTGTGTGTGTGTGTGTGTGTGTTACTTTTTGTCTATTAATTACGCACTATTGGAATGTACCTTTTGACCCTTTCGATTGCTGAGACACCTTCGAACTTTGAAGACCCTTTACGACCTCCAAGAACTAAAAGACCCAGATGACCAAAAAAGTCCCAGAGGACCCAAAAGACCCCAATGACCCAGAATACTCAAGAGACCCAAAACATCCAAAAGACCCAAAGGACCCAAAACATCCAGAAGACCCCAAAGAGCCAAAAGTCTGATGATCCAAAAGTCCCAGAGGACCCAAAAGACCACAACGACCCAAAAGACCAAAAAAATCCTGAAGACCCAAAAGAACCCAAGGTCCCAAAAGACCCAAAATACCCCGAGGACCCAAAACTTCCTGAGGATCCAGAGGACCCAGAAGTTCTCAAGGACCCGAAAGGCCCATTCGACCATGAGGACCCAAAAGGCATGCATGTTAAGTTATATAAAGCAGCTTATTATATGTCCTTCGACCATTGCAATGATAACATTGCAACAAAGCATATAATAATTAATACTAATAATATTTACAACAATAAGAAGAACAGGAGTATCATATGGTAATGAAAATAACGAAAACGTACATATGGTCCCCAAGTTGGCCCCAAGCACATCTGGCCTTGGTGAAAGGTAAGCTAATGCTCAGGCAGTACCGCAGGCAGGTATGCAAAAGGGCTGTGAAGACCGATGAAAATTTGGTCCATCGGACCAAAGGGCCCACTCGTGAAATGAAAACATCAGTTTGACGGATTTATTTAATTTGGTGTTGGTGTCGTGCAGGCATGATGGGCCGAATAGCCTCCTCCAACGTCACGTTTTCTCGTTACTTCCACCACTGAAGATGGACAGAGGAGGGACTCGGACTGGCGGATGTCTCACGAGACCACAATTTTGAGGGCGAAGGGTGCTTTAGCATGTTACCGTCGCTCAATGGGAAACAATATTGAGATACTGTTATTTCGGCGGCGTTCGAGTCTCTTGTCAGATTCCTTGGTCTCTGATGGAGAGCCGAGGAGTCATTTACGGGATCGATTCCTCCATTGAAATTGATGACATCAAGAGCCATTTAGCAGACGTGGGAGTTGATGCCTGCCGTCTTACGATAGTCAGGGATGGGGTCAAGGTCCATAGCATCTCGGTGGTTTTGTCCTTTAGCAACTCAGTCCTAACCCTCAAAGTGTTCCTGGGGTATCAAGCCTTCACTGTACGTGAATACATCCCATCCCCATGAAGATGTGACAAGTGCCAAAAGTTTGGGCATACTACTCCAGCCTGTCGGGGCAAACAACGCTGCAGCAAATGTAATGGAGACCACGAATTCAGAAGCTACACTCGTGATAAAATGTCTTGTACCAACTGTGGTAGGGACAACAGTGCAGTTTTCAGAGGACACCCCAAACTCCGAAGAGCTTCCCAGATCCAACAGGTGAAAACCCAAAGGAAACTCTCCTCTGCTGAAGCTTTCCTCAAGGTCCCAAGAATGAAGTCCCCAACAAACGAGGTCCACGTTAAGACCAAAACTGACGTCCAGGTTAAAGTATTAACAAAATCGGTGGAAGTTCAGACCGAGAGGAAAGACCAAGAATGCCAAACTGAGAGTGTAATCACTGACGTGGATATGAACGTCACCAAAATGGGGGTTCATTTTGTTTTATCACCCAATTAGTAAACTGCACAGCCCAAGAAAAATGGAGATCGGAGAAAATCAATACAATTTCCTCTGCAACCATCATAACACCTGGGCTTGGAGGGGATTCTTAAGAGTCTCAGGACTCCTCCGCAGAATAATGATCGTCATCCATTGGAATGCCAAAAGCTTTGTTGCTCATGGGTCTGAGTTTATCAAGTACATCAGCGATCCTACAACCAAAATCGGATATTACATCATGTGCCGACAAGAAACCTGGTTAGAATGTCACAATCGATCGAAGATTCCTGGTTATACCCTGATACCCAGGGACAGAGCAAGTGGGGACGGGGATGGGTGTGCGGTGTTTGTCACGATCGGTGTTCCCTTCATGGAGATTGACTGCGATGCCGAACAGGAATGTCACATAATCAAAATCCGATGCACAAGAGAAGTTGTCACAATTGTAAGTTTCTACAATCCTTGCCAATGGCCGATCTGTAACTCACTCCAAGGGGTCTTCAGCAGGTGCGAAGGGGGTGATTCCTTCATGTGGTGACTTCAATGGCCACAATATTCTTTGGGGCTTCAAACTTACTGATCGAAATGGCGGATGCATTGAAAACATCATCGATGAATTCGACCCGGTGCTTTTAAAATGACCTTTGTTAATCCATTCATTGGGCAGTCATCACCTCTTGACCTCACCTTTGTGTCCTCCTCTGCAGCAGCCACGTGTGAATGATGGGTCCACTCTGACAGTTTGGGCAGTGCCCATTTTCCGGTGATCTCTAACCTCAACTTGAATAGGGACCGAGATGATTTGGACAGATCCCCCATCGTGGAACTTTTCTAAGGCCGACTGGGACTGCTTTTCTAGCCGCTGCTCTAATTAAGTGAAGGATGTGCTTCTGAAAGAGAAACACTGACAATTTTAACAGCAATTGAGTCAAAACTATAAATACCATCACACACGACCCTCCACAGGACAGGCTGGAATCTCGGCTGGAATCTCGGTGGGAATCTCAGCGGGAATCTCGGCGGGAATCTCGGCGGGAATATGTTGGAATCTCAGCGGGAATCTCGGCTGGAATCTGTTGGAATCTCGGCGGGAATCTCAGCAGGAATCTCGGCTGGAATCTTAGTTGGAATCTCGGCTAGAATCTCGGCAGGAATCTCACTTGGAATCTCAGTTGGAATATCGGCTGGAATCTCATCTGGAATCTCGGCGGGAACCTCGGCTGGAATCTCAGCCGGAATCTCGGCTGTAATTTCGGCGGGAATCTCGGCGGGAATCTGTTGGAATCTCGGCTGGAATCTCAGTTGGAATCTCGGCTAGAATCTCGGCAGGAATCTCAGTTGGAATATCAGCTGGAATCTCGGCGGGAATCTCGGCGGGAATCTCGGCTGGAATCTTGGACAGAATCTCGGCTGGAATATCGGCGGGAATCTCGGCTGGAATCTCAGCTGGAATCTTAGTTGGAATCTCGGCTAGAATCTCGGCAGGAATCTCAGTTGGAATATCGGCTGGAATCTCAGCTGGAATCTTGGTGGGAATCTCGGTGGGAATCTGCTGGAATCTCGGCTGGAATCTCGGCTGGAATCTCAGTGGGAATCTCGGCTGGAATCTCAGTTGGAATCTCGGCTAGAATCTCAGTTGGAATATCGGCTGGAATCTTGGCTGGAATCTCAGTTGGAATCTCGGCTGGAATGTCGGCTGGAATATCGGCTGGAATCTCAGTTGGAATCTCAGTTGGAATCTCAGCTGGAATCTCGGCTGGAATCTCGGCTGGAATCTCAGTGGGAATCTCGGCTGGAATCTTAGTTGGAATCTCGGCTGGAATCTCTTCTGGAATCTCGGCAGGAATCTCAGTGGGAATCTTGGCTGGAATCTCGGCTAGAATCTCGGCTAGAATCTCAGTTGGAATCTCAGTTGGAATATCCGCTGGAATCTCGGCGGGAATCTCAGCTGGAATCTCGGCTGGAATCTCAGCTGGAATTTTGGCCGGAATCTCGGCTGGAATCTCGGTGGGAATCTTTCCTATCGTGTTTGCTCTCGAATGGATAATTGACTTCAACCCCCTTTTAATAGTGAAGTTATATTTTACAATTCGCTGTCTGGTCTGAAGGCGATGGAGTCCCTGCACTCCGCATGGAGGTACAACCTGGTTCTTGAGGTCCTTCACCTCATTAACACAGCTAATTGGAGGGGTATGTTCATTGACCCGTGCTGGATCCCTGCCCATGTGGGCAATGCAGACAATGAGGCAATCAGGCAGCCGAACATGCACTCAGTTCCGAATTAGAAACCCCGATCCCTCTGGGCCAATCAGAACTCTCTAATATAATTTGGAGTCTTATGAACAAAATCATGGTGATTTCAGTGGGAGACCTCCACCACGGGGGAGATGGTTCTAGAAGATGCACCCTTGGGTTGAATCCTCCGTCTCGTTTCCTCGGTCCTCCCGAAGAGACCAGGTAATCCTCTACAGGCTCAGACTCGGACATTATGCTCTAATCTCCTATTTACGTAGGATGGGATGTCACCGTACGGGGTTCTGTGAGCGGTGGAAGGTTCTCGAAGATTTGGAACACATCTTCACACAATGCCCTCGGTTACAGGGACCCAGATCTCTGCCCACTCTGCCTACTCTGCCCGAGAGATGGGGGATCAGCTGGTCACGTGTACCCTATAAACTGTCAAAGAAACGGTCAAACAAGATAAAGTCCCCAGAACTTGTTCACTCCAGACGAAATGATTTAGAAAGTGGTACATATAGAGCCCCACGGATCACAAAACGTCATCAAAACTTTAAAAAAAATCAGAATAAGAAGATAGACGGAGGTTATGTTGTCACCCCCTTTTATTTGTGAGCACGATATGTTAAAAACGTTATGTGCGGATTCGGACGAAACTTGGCGGATGAGGTGGCTCATGCCTCGAAATTGTGAAGTCACTAAAAAAACCCTTCATTGAAATACGCCGGACAGAAGCTTTAAATTTTAAAGCACGTTTAAAAAAAAAATTAAAAATAAACTTTAAAAACAATTAAAATTTAAAAATAAACACGTTAAAAAAAAATTTTTAAGTAAAAAAAAAACGTGTTTCTTTAGACGGTGTATGATCCTGAATAGTTGGATTGTTGTTTGTCACGGCCGAGTTTTTTTTTTTCACAGGCAGTTCATCGTCGACACCAAAACAAAAAACATGTTTAAACTACACACGGATGAACGTGTGAAAAGGACGAGATACATTTGCACCAAATTATAAAGTAATTCCCGGAAGGATGTCGTGCGCCGCGTCCCAAAGGCGGAAGTTCGAAGTATTCCAAACGAGCGAAATATACAAATATCTTTTTTTTGTGCGGGGGGGGGGGGAGGAGGGTTTAAAAACAACAAAACCCGTAATGATTAGTCATTAGTTAAACGAATGTGAGTAAACCTCTGTGGGAAGTGGGTTTAGAAATTGCGCTTGCTGAGGTAAAGTTGGGACGACGTGTGTTCGTTCAGCCTGTGCGTGATGAAGTTCCTTTCTCTGCATTTCTTGCTCTTTTGCTCCTCTGTGACCTTCATTTCTAAAAGCTCCGAACAAGAAGAGGAAGGACGGAGAGAGACCGGTATTAAACTCTTTTATTTATCCTCCATTCCTGAACTGTTTTGTTTGAAGTAACAAACCGACGGAGTGACTCGTACCGGACGTGCCCATGCTTTATTGTAATATCTTTTGACGAATTGATGTTTCAATTTTTTTTTTAATAATAATTTCTTTCAGGTTTTTGGATTTATAATGCTCCTTTTTTGTGTCGTACGTGCTCTGAATATAATTTATTAAATGAACGTGCTGTGACTGCTGTTACTGCTGTTACTGCTGTGACTGCTGTGACTGCTGTTACTGCTGTTACTGCTGTTACTGCTGTTACTGCTGTGACTGCTGTGACTGCTGTTACTGCTGTTACTGCTGTTACTGCTGTGACTGCTGTTACTGCTGTTACTGCTGTTACTGCTGTGACTGCTGTGACTGCTGTTACTGCTGTGACTGCTGTGACTGCTGTGACTGCTGTGACTGCTGTTACTGCTGTTACTGCTGTTACTGCTGTTACTGCTGTTACAGCTGTGACTGCTGTGACTGCTGTTACAGCTGTGACTGCTGTTACTGCTGTTACTGCTGTTACTGCTGTTACTGCTGTTACTGCTGTTACTGCTGTTACTGCTGTTACTGCTGTTACTGCTGTTACTGCTGTTACTGCTGTGACTGCTGTGTTGAGTGTTCCTGGTCCGTCTGGGTCTGCAATCTCTGATTGATTGCTCTTTCTAGTTTGCATTGCGTTTAATAAAAACAATTGTGTGTGTGTGTGTGTGTGTGTCGTGTCACCAGTCTGTTAAGTGCTTTTCGCTCACTGTACATTGCCTGCATTTCTTTTATTCGGATAACTCTACTCTTTGTGTGCTCCCCTCTCCCCCTGATTATTGTTTATAAATAAACCCCCATGTTAAATGTTCCAGTTCATTGTCTGTGTTTTCTTTCATTGGCCTAGCATGGTTCACGCTTGAGAAATAGTAAGGCCGTTGGTGCCGTAAGTTGTCATTGGGACCGGCGCGGCTCTGGTAACTCCGCTCTGTTACGCCGGATCCGAGTCGGTACCTGCGACTCGGTTCGGACAGAGTCGGCCGAGGGCGTGATTTTTTTTCCCTGGTAATTTGACGACATGGGTACTTAGGTGTATTGAAATTTGGCTATAGACCCTACACCACGCCGTCAGATAATTGGCGATCACGGTCCTTTAAGTGGCCCGTCGACTCCTTTTTATTCTGGGTGTTCGGTGGGAGACGCCTCTGCTGCTCCACCTCGTGGTCGTTTGTCGCCACCGAACCCCAGCCCACAACAATATATATATATATATATATATATATATATATATATATATATATATATATATATATATATATATATATATCCGACCAAACCCTAATAAGGGAAGATGGTCATTACACGAGTGTGTGTGTGTATATATATATTGTCAATGCTACAACTCATCTTGGTGGGTGGGGTGTTGCTCATTGCTGATGATTGGCATGGAGCCAGAAACACATCTGTGGATTGATTGCTTTCCCCAGGTGGTGGGATGACTATCTTGCCAGAAAAGACTTCTAAGACCATGTAGGCTCTCTCTCTATTGAGTGCAGCCTGTGGCTGCTGGTTGCATCATCAGTTGGGATGTGGCTATGCCGCTGATGCAGTGTCCCCCTGACCAGTACACTGGGACTCATTTTGCCGATCTCGGAAGGATGACAGGCTGAGTCAACCTCCTGGTGTATTTTAATTCAGCGGCCAACGGGGCTTGAACTCAGGACCCTAGGATCCCAAGCCACCACCCTAACCACTAAGCCAACACCAGGCTTACCATGTAGGCAGAGTGATTATTGTAGTGGTGGGGGGGGGGGTTGGTGGAGGAGGATGTTGCAATGAATGCATCGTTAGTTACTTTTTTATTTTTTTTAAGCAACATTGAACACTTTGTTTTTCTGGGCCTTCATTTGTAGGGACTTCCTCATTTTTATAAACAAGGACGAAGTGACGGAGGGTGGAAAGGCAACAGACTGGCAGTGGGGACACAGTTGGACACAAGGGAAGAGATGAATACACATGAAAAGAGGAGGGGAGGAAACCGTAACCTTAAAGTATGCTGGCTGCGTTGATGGGTTCATGGGGGTAGAAAATTAAGTATCAATGGTAGGGATGAGGGATGACATGAGGGGGTGCGTCACCCGCTTTTGAAGTTGTTGCATTCTTACATTCCATGCTACTTTTGTGTCTTTGCCAGACTATTTATCAAAACTTCTCCGGAATTACCAGGTGCTTTCTGCACAGAGTCTCCTCCACAAGGTCACTCGGCGATCCGTTGGCGCACAAACAACTTTGCAACGAACCCTCAGCTTCAGTGCCTTCGGACGGTGCGTCTCGCTGAGTGATGCAATGTTGGAGGTTTGAAATTGGATTCTTGAAAAGGGTTCACCTCGTGATGCCGGCGAATCTGAGTTCAAATTTCAGATAAAGTGTTCATTTGTCCATTTTCTACGAATAATGACTTTATTCATGTGAAAGTAGAATGACGTCTCCTAATGTGCGTCTCTTGAGTCAAATAGTTTCTCGGCCAAACCCAAAAGCCTTGCATTTTAAAGCTTATTTGGTCTTGCTAATGATGCTGTTCAAGAAAGAACATTTGTCCAATACCGTTAAAGTTTTAAAATACTGCCCTCCAGGAGTTGCTAATTTTTTGGAGACCTCTCATGTGCACAAGTTCGTCCATGGCCATTTGACACTGATGAACATAGTCTGTCATTTTTCATCTATGGGCTGGCAGGATGGCCGATAGGTACGCACTCTCCTCGAAGCTGTCGAGCTTGGGTTCGAATACCGACCCAGCTATAAACTGTCATCCCGGGCTTTCACCGGCAGGGTCTCGGGCCTTCGGACGAACGTTAAAAGAGCGCTCCATCTCCCAACATTAGTCGGTGGATTTTTATAGATCCCATGGTGTCCTTCGTGAAAAGTAGGTGAGTATTTGCCAGCACTATGGCCAAATTCCAAATTCTTGCCCTCACCACCATGGGGCACCGCATTGGTTTCACTGCCACGCTCTCGACAACGATGCAAATCAGCGACCACAGGTTGCACACTAAATGACGATTTGTCGTCTCTGCCATTTTGTTTTGACTTTAGCCGTTGCAATATCGATGGACTGTTGGAGAGGTACTGGCTCTTGCCTTCACATTGACCCTTCTCCCTTGAGAACATTGTTCGAACTTGGTTCTCAAGTCCCATCGCTGCACATGCGTCATTGTGCTGTCTGAGTCACGTGTCTTGGCCGCAGTGCCTTCGTACAATTCGGCAGACCCCGTCAATTCCCACCGTAGGTTTGGGCAGGAATTTTGTGTTTTTGATGGGTGCCGGAACATCGTTGACGCTGTGTGATCTTTAACATCCATTGGCGAATGCGAAACAGATGAGCGGGTGAAACTGAAGCCTTTTCCAATGGACCGCAGAATCATTCGCACTTGCAAAGCACCAGGATGACAATTTGTAGTCAGGCCGGAAATCTCGCCGAGACCAGGCAGCTCACTTGTTCGTTGTTATACCTTCTCGGTTTCTATTTAAACCTGCACAGCCTTTGCACCTTTGTGCAGGAGACACCATGATTGTGTGAACTCTCCTTTTGGCTCTTTACCTTAAATATATTATTTCACCACATTGGCTGTATGCTTGGGGTCACCGTCTTTCTGGAAGATGAATCGCTGCTCAAGTTTTGTTAATGAGGGAATGGCACGATAGATGGGAAGTGGCCTTTGTCACCAGCCAGAGTGCCCAATCGGTACATTGTGTGTAGGTCACGGACACCGTTACTTGAGACTCAACACCAGACCTGTACCGAGTGATCCTCTGCGATGCTTTACTGTAGATGTTGTGCGTCGACGATCATACCGTTCGCTCGGCTATTTGAACGCCTGTCGATGGTTGCCGAAAAATTCGGACTTCGAATCGTCTGTGAAGAGCGGGCCTTCATTTTTGGCCATCGCACAGTCTGGGGGTGGGATCCACATTTCGTTTTGGGAGCCAGAAGTAAATGCACTTGTTTTGGCCGAGAGTTTTCGGGTAATGCTTATGTTGCACCCGACTGTTGAGTCTCCACTTACTCTGGACAATACTCTCTTTTTTTTTTTTTTTTTTCCTCTTCCTCCAAAGATTTTGATCACTTGATATCCAGTAACTCCACGTTGTTTTGAGATTATAATTTATCTTTTGGTGTTTGGTATATTGATGCAATTTGAATGTTTCATTGCTGATGCCAGTTACATTGTTCTCGTTGCGGAACTAAAGGTTAGCATTGGGATTCGCCGCTCGCTCGACGAGGAAAACCAGAACTTTCTTTACGACGCCAAATTTAATTGAACTAGAGTCTCAAATTTTTTTTTTTTTTAACGCTTCTTTTATATCGACTACTGTGGAATATTTGCAATGGTGCTTCCTTTATCTTCTTCTAGAACATTCCATTTGCAGCTCGAGCCCAGCGGTGGCTTGTTCAGCAGCCGGTTTCGAGCTTCGGCAGCGGATGAGCACGGGCATCGGCATGAAATATCCGTGGACCCAAAATCGTTTTACAGAGGGCATGTGCTCGGTGTGTTGGTGTTGCTTAGCATGTTCAACCCCCTCACCCCGAGTACATTATTTTGCTATTTCCTCTCACCATTTCACACATCATCACGACATTAATGTAAACATTCAGGAATGTCGTTTCCTCAACGATGTTTATTTGTACAAGCAGAGTACACGCCCTACAGGCGATCTTGTTTTAAGGGTTCACCATGTTCTTCTGACATATCCCTGTATTTGAGCGGTGTACAGGCAACAGACCGCTGTCTCTGGCTCCAGAAAATAAATATTAACCCAGGCTGAGTATATGAAGCTAAAACATGCGTACTGCTTATGTGCATGGATAATAAATACATCATGGTAATATAGCTCTGATAATTCCAATTGTACCCACCCTCCCGCTGAAGGGTGAAATATATATATATATATATATATATATATATATATATATATATATATATATATATATATATATATATATATATATATATTGTCAAAACTTGCACATGTACAACTTCAGGGTGCCCTCATTAATCTCTGAAAGTGTGATGTGGGATCCTTAGGTGATGCACGTAAATGGAATTGTTGAGTTTCTTCAATAATTTGGGGCAGGGGGTAGTGGGGTGCTCCTCATAATTTTACAATAAACAGGGTGGGATATACCCCCCACCCCCCCCTCAAAGCTCAAATGGTGGATCTGTACCTTGTTGTAAAACCCATCTCCGGGTATTGATCTGTTGTTAGCACCCTATTAATCCGCTCCTGTTCTTCTGCACTCCATTGCAGGAGAAGAAAATTCAAACGTCCAAGCATATGTGGGTGATGAGGTCATTGCAAGGATTCTGAGCGGTGATGAAGAATATCATGTTGAGGTATGTGTGATGGCCACAACGTTTTGAGTCTGACACGTTTTTATTTACAGGTGACAGCCACACCTTGCGGCGGGCGTCGTTCGGGTTGCCATTTTGTTGACCATTCTGCCAGATGTGCCACGCTGTGCTGTTGAAAGTAAAATTGTACTCGAGGTGGTTTCGCGGCCAATCACGTGGAGACTAGGACATGTTTATAGCATCACTCATCACTTCATGGAACTAAAACATCGCTCGTTAAATAAAATTTTATTGAGCATTATTTCGTTTTAACAACCTCAGAGTTCGAAATATCAATCAGCTTAACATGCAAGATGTCATGAACTTGTAAACAATGGTACAAAAGATCAAATCGATGTAGCTGTGAGCCAAGCTACACCCTCTTACCTCGCAACAGGAAAACATCTTTGGCGATCATTTTCTGTATAATTTTATTGTGGGTTTGAGGTTCGGGGAATCGCCGTCCACAATTATGCAAACATCCCGACGGAAGCACACAGGGCTTGACTTCGGACAAACCTGGCACCACGTTGTGAGAAGCGACAAAATTTCCCATAACTCTTTGGGTGCCGGTGAAGCATCTTGTGATAATAATCAATCTCTCTTCTCTCTGCAGTCAGCTGGGGCAATTGAGAAATCCTCTCTTCTCCAAAACAAATGGGATCCCAACCTATGAGGTTTGTCTGTGATGTATCTCTCCACATGCTGAGCGTTGAGTGACGAAACCGCACGTATCTTTTTTTTTAAATTCTTCAGGATCAACGAGCAGAATCAATTCACCGACATCCCATATTCGGAGCGGATATCCAGGGGCATCCACAAGCAGAATTGTTGTTGTTGTTTTTGTTGTTGCTTGTTCCTTCTGTGTATTCTTATGTATTTTTTTTTTCTATTGTTTTGAGAAATAATAACTATATATCTTTTGTGTGCTCTTCTGCGTCCTAAAGAGTTGCTGCTTTGGTTGAACCACTGCGTGAAGAAGCCATTAGCGCTTCTTCTTTAAACTCGGAAAGAAGTTTCTAAAATGGGCAAGTTTGTGATTAATGGAACAAATTTTTGTTCCAAGGAAATTGATTATTACCTTTTCAACGGTACCATTTGTATTGTTCTCTGGCAGCAGAAACCCTTTAGAATGAAGCCTGACAGAAACTCGACTCTTTTTATCTACACAGTAAATTATAGGATGAAAGGAATGGAAATAAGCTTTACACAATCAAGTCACTCATTCATCGCTATCATTTCCTGCGCAAAATATCATTGTATTTTAATACGAGCGGTGCTGTGGCCGGCTGTGCCTGTCAACGCAGCTTCGAATGAGGTTGTGCGTTTCCCATGTGATCGATCTAAATACGCTTGATTCTAGCTCTTCCACAAGGCTCGATTCATGGTCCAAAAAAAAAAAAAAGAAGTTTTTTTTTTTTTTTGCGAACATATCCGAGTTCCGAGCCGATCCGGGACCCCACAATTTTTTTCCAAAATTACTGAGCCGGATCTGAACCGAGTTTTTTTTTTGCTACCGAGTGCCAGCACTACTCCCACATCGAGTTCCCACAAAAAG
Organism: Eptatretus burgeri; assembly: GCF_056783735.1. NCBI lineage: Eukaryota > Metazoa > Chordata > Myxini > Myxiniformes > Myxinidae > Eptatretus > Eptatretus burgeri. The sequence continues at coordinate 11,595,763 of NC_140977.1, read as the reverse complement.
AGACAATATGCATGACTGGTGTTGTATTTATTAATTGCTTTTGTGTCCCTTTCTAATCCGGTGTTCGTAAATAGTAGTGGCCTGGTGTCTGCATCCATAAAAGAGCACCATACCGCTGTTACCATGGTGACAGAGATTTAATGTTATTTTGGTGTTTTTAAATGACGCATTCGCAGCTGAAAACTGGTTGTTCCTCTGCTGTCGTTTTTCAGCCGATATGGCGCCTACTGAACGCCGCGGACAGGCTGCCAAACGTTCAGTCGCAGCATCGAGAAGGAGACGTCATTGTGTACAAAAGGTCTGATGTGGTTTCGAGAGGAGGAAATTATCCCCTTCGCTTCTGTGGCAACGCGGATCCCGTTTCCACGATGACGAACACTTTTTCAGCAACAGAATCTGATGAAAAGCGAGACACGGCCAAAGGTAATACTTTTTTTGTAAAACGACGATGTCGAATTTGGTTTCTTCATAAAAATGCGCACAACACTTATTTGGACAACAAGTCTTCCACCGCTGTCGGCTTTTCAGATCTCACGAGGAAAAAAATTAAAATTTACCTTCTTTGCTACATGAGAGCAGATTTGTGTTGGAAAATGTAACCTGCAACGTTTGGTCAAGGTAAATCGATATTACCTATCATCTTCAGATTAAGGTTTGGCCTGCTTTCTGTTCCATTTGGAATCTTTATCTCTTGATGCTGCGATCCCAGGTCCAAGTCCCATGTATGACACGCATTTGTCCATGGCCTACCGATGTCCCTGTAATGCGTGTAAAAGTACACTGCTCTGCTGTCCACTGACATCATTCGTGTTCGTTCTCCACCACAGGCTTGAAATAATTGAAAACAACCTGTTTACCCACACTACATTTGTGTGTAGAATGTGAATTTAAATTGGTATTCGACTCCTTTCCTGAAGGAAGAGATCATACCCGATGTAAGATGATCATTTTAAGAAGCTATGCACTTGGGAGACGTACTCAAGTTTTCCTACATACTTTATAGACACGTTTTGCTGAGAAGGTAGAACTTGAACTGCGCATGGACGTTTGCCCAAAATTTGCTCTTGCCCCACGCGCTCTTGCTGAAGAGAGGGGCGGAACTTGCAACAAGCAAGCAAACTGTCCGCGTGTGATTAAAACGACTCGGGTGTCGTATCCATCTACGCATTCACATCAAATTCTATGTTCTCATTGCCCTTTTGCAGCGTGCCTTATTTTCAGTGAGAACACTACCAATTGTCATTTTGAATCGAGAAAAAGCATTTCATGCAAAACACGTCTCACGGTATGTGTAAATCCTGGGAGGGATTTGCTTCGCCCATCCAATTGAATAGATTGTTCACTTCGTTGCAAGATGTGTCGCTTTGCTGATCAAATGAATGAAAGAGCATTACAACACGAGATCAATGTACTGCTGGTCTCACCTGAGGGTCTCGTTTTGCTGAGATTTATCTGTATGGTCGATTTTGGGTGAATGTTTGTTTGGTTTATCAGAGTACTTGACAAGAACTAAGCTGTAAGAAACAATCAAAACCATAGCAATGATTGTGTTGTCAGACAAGACGCGGAGAAAGCGTTCCGCTGTAAGGAACACTTGCCGCCTGCTCCTTGTGGCGGACTTTCGTTTCTTCCAGAAGATGGGCAATTCCAAGGAAGCTACCACCATTAACTACCTCGTGAGTATCGTGACTCGTCTTCCTTCCTTTGATCTTTGTTTCCTGTTCCTCTTCTGCTCCAGTAATTGGTATCGCCAAACTACTCCAACATCCGTTTCTCTTGTTCCCTCACCTGCTGTGTCATCCTGCATGGTTCTATTCACATTCCCTCTAGTTTGAGCAAAGAGCTTGTGTTCTTCGACAGTGTTATCTTTTACTTCCAATTTTTTATTGAAGAGGAGGAGGACCTGGTGGGGCTATTAAATTTGGTATCGTGGACGAATGAGGAGGAGCAGCGGGTTGATGCAACAAGCGAAGGGCATGGGGTGAAGAGAAAGTGGAAGAAACCTTAAAAAAGTGAGACGGTTGGGTGAGGTTGATTAATGGAAAGAGAAAGGTTCACAAGTAAAGAAGGGGGGTCTGACTTGAAACGGTGATTTACTGTCAACCTGAAGCCATGGATGAAAGGTAGAGGGATTGAACAGCCTCAGAGTAGTAATTACACAAAAACGAGAAAAGTGGAACAAAATAGTTCATAGTTTCTCAATGTCTGTCTCTCCCTGGCTATTCTTTCTTCCGTCTCAACAGGTCCGTTCCCCGTCATGGTGGCGGTGTCGCTGTCGGTGTTGAGAATTCCTTTTGTCACTGTCCATTGTCTGTGCTTGACCCATCCTCACCCTATGAAATGCCTGCGGCTGCATGTACCTCTCCACAACCACAGAATATATTTATTTCATACTATATTCGCATCTTTACTACTCTACCTCCCGAATTAAAGTACCTTTTTTTTATCCCCGGTTGAGTAGATTGGGCTGATTGACCGTGTGGATATCATATACAAGGAATCCGATTGGAACAACAAACTCGACAAAGACTATGGCTTACAGATAGATGAGGTAAGGCAACACAGTAATTATTAAATACTCTATTTTCATGTTTCTGTTAAAAGTGGTTTGATGTTACTCGCTTAATAATGTAAAATGCTTGTTAACACAGTTTGTTTCAACAAAAATGGCAACCCTACTACTACGACTACTACTACTATGACTGTTCCAATTGTTCCCACCTTCTCGTTATGACTAGCCAAAACTACAGAAACAAAATTTATCGCATACTTGCAAACCAGACTCGGTGGTGTAATGGTTAGAGCTTCCTCTTTGAGTCGGGGAGGCCTCAGGCTCGAACCCTGGCTGAGTTGTACCGAAGACTTTAAAAATGGTACGTGCCGCTTCCTCGCTTGACGCTTAGCATTCAAAAAAAAAGGACATGGAGTCACAGCCATATGGTGGCAACCATTGCACAAGGTCAATGGGCTGAATGGCCTCTTCTTGCATTGAAGCTCCTGATGAGGGAACTCGTATTTTAACTTTCCCTGGTCCTGTTCCTTCTCACAGGTGCAACTCTTTCTGGCACACCATCTGGCATCCATCCACCTTTGACAGATTAGCCAGATGTATATTATAAATCATTTTGGCTTTTGTCGGACCACTATTGCATGGAGGCCAAATCGCATTTCGATTGCCGACGCACTCGCACCAAAACAAACTCAAATTGTGATGTTTCTTCATCACCGACGTACCAACTCATCCTGTAGTAATAAATGCATCCTGATTCTATCGTGCAAAATGTGAAAGGTGTCGTTTTCCAGATCACCTTTGTTTTTTCTTTCTTTCTTTTTTTTTTCTTTATTCAGTGCACAGGAGGGGAACCGGCTGTCGATTGAGGCTTTCTTGTTCAGTTTGTCTCCCGTATTGGCCTCCTGGGAAATGCTATCTTATTTGAACGAATGATTAAATAGGTGTGCAATAATTTCCAGGTCTTGTGCCGTACAACATTAGTTCATTTGTCACAATGATAGAATGGATGGCGAGAGTTTTATAACCTGTGGCTCAATGTGATCTCGAATCTTTCGACATGGTTTCTAGATCCTTGTGCACAATGCACCGACAGCTGTGGAGCAAGGACAGCTCCATTACAACATGAATGGCACAGAGACTCCCAACAAGCAAGTCTGGGATGTGAAACGTCTGCTGGAGGTGTGTCCGTCAGCCCGTGTTGGAATGGACCAGACACACCACTTGTACAATGTGACGTCTCACGTTTACGATTGATCCGCAATGAAGCTCGGAGCTTGACCTCCATTTTTTGTTTTTGCCTTCCCAACAAAACTTGTGACTATGAACCGCTGTCTTCTTTCTTTCTGTCTCTCTCTCTCTCTTTTTCTGTGCCAAACAGCAATTCAGTCAGGACATTGCGGATAATGTCAGCCGTGTTTGTCTTGCGCATCTTTTCACATATCAAGATTTTGATCAGGGAACACTTGGCTTAGCGTACGTCGGATCCAACAAGGAGAAGAATATTGGAGGAATCTGCTCTCCAGGTGCATTGTAGTTAAATGCCTTTGTGACGTGGAATGTGCATGCCCCCGTTAGCTTCCTCCTTTTATCCACAACTTGGCATTTTGTAACCCCTACCTATTCTCCACTAACTGTCTTTCTTTCTGTCACCTTCCCATGAATCAATGCGTGTTAGCCCTGTATTCCAGATGACGTTCCCTGCGATCTGTCTTTAGGTTAATCCAAAGGCTCAAACTCCCGTATACTCTTTATATTACGTATGTCGAGGCGCGTGGAGGAGCAGACTGAAAATTGCAGCAATGTATTTGCAACAAAATTTATTCTTTTCTTTTCTAATAGGTTTCCGAAACAAAACATTGAAAAAAGAAATTTTCCTCAAGACTGGGCTTACGAGTACCAAAAATTACGGAAAAACTATTCTTACGAAGGTGAGATCAGGTGCAGATAACCCGCTTTACCTGTGCTCTCTCCCCAGGTTCTTTCTCTTAATTGTTCATCCTTGATGTTGTGCCCAGGAAGCTGACCTCGTGACCACGCATGAATTTGGTCATAACTTTGGCGCAGAGCATGACAATGAGAATTGCGCTCCATCTGATGAGGAAGGTGGGAAGTATGTCATGTACCCGTTTGCTGTCAGTGGAGATCATCCCAACAACAAGGTGAAATATCCATCCATATTTGGTCTTCGTCTGCATTAACTGCCCTTTTAAAAGTGATTTTATCGATCGATGAACGTCATAAACAGTAAAAAAAAGAATTTAAACACAGATCGAGACTCGGAATTTTATACTCAAAGCAGGTGTTGTTCTCCCATCATGTACCGTCGCTGGTGTTATTTGGGGGCCTTACACTTATTACCCCATGCACGTGAAGCGAAAAGTGGCGTTAAGCAATTCGTTCATGTCTGTCCGTCCATCCATCTGTAAACGTCGGTTTATGATCGAGGAACAACTTATTTAAATTGAATAGTATGTCTTGAACATTAATAAGAAGACAAATCTGCTGTTTTCGGTACTTTAGCCCTGAGTTCGTCCTGACTGCAGATACGCAGAGAGGAGTGTTTTTTTTTGTTTTGTTTTTTAAACTGTGCCTGCCTGACATTCAAACAGAATTGAAATCATTCCAAACAGGAAACTTACTGTTTTTAAGGATGTTATAAAGGACACAAACAACAAGCATTACTAACTATTGTGTTGTTTTAGATAGGGCGGTGTAATAGACACTGCGCCAACGGTGGTAAATTCCAGAATGAATGTATCCGACTTTTACAATCTTTATTTTATTTAAACTGAATTACATACTTGAACACTGCAGAACACAAATGGCCTTATTTGCATTTTCAAAATCCTTCCGTATAGCAGTACTTGGACATATTTTAAAATAAGGTGGCGTATAAAACTGCTTCAACAGCACAACACTTCTGTTTTCATTTAAAAAAGAAAAAAGTATCTTTAAAATCATTATTTCATATAAATTGAAGTATAAGCTTGGACACTGTTTGGGGTCATGTATTCCATGAACTCTCGAGTTGTATTTGTCACTGGAACGGCACTCTGGAGAGCACATGCCTCCGCCAGGCTAAACAGTTTACGTTTTGTATCCTACTGATGGGCTGGAAATGAACCAAAACTAATTGGTTTATTCTGGTCAACTACCCTACTTATCCACCAAGTTTTGTTGAAACTCATCCATAACTTTTTGAAATATCATGCTATATATCTCTTTATTTTATTTTATTTTTTTTAGGCCTCGTCTCTCAATGATGAATAATCACTTTAAAAAAATTCTCATATCCAGATCCTGATCATCACCAAAATCGAATCGATTCATCTTTGTCATACACCCAACCTGTTCACCAACTTTCGTCCAAATTTGTCCGTAACTTTGTTGAGATGTCCTCATAGACAGATAGACCAACAGGGGCAAAACACAACTTCTCTACCTTGGGTGGAAGAGGTAAAATGTGGAGGACCAAAAGTCACCCCCCCCCCCCCATTTTAAAAATTTTAGACCCACATTGGTGTCTGGAAAATGAACATCTGTTCACCAATCAAAGCGGTAATGAAAAGGGAGCTTACTGATATGTAATTATGCCACTGTGGTAACCTAATGACTACTACTTGTTTATCTTCTTGGTAAGCCATTGTATGATTGAAAGTCGTGTCGATGCTACTGAAAATCGGCCATCGACAGACTGTATGCTCTTTTGAACATAAAATGCTAGTTTTTAGAAACTTATAAAAGGCCCAAAATGGCTGTAATACCAAAACCGTTGAGTCTGCAATGCTTATGCCATTCCATTCCATGCAATCTCATTCTGTTTTGATGGTTAATGGATGACCCATGGGACTTGAAAGATGGTGGCCGGCTGGCCGAAAAAGCTAGCGTTACAGAGACTCGGCCCTTGAAGGATTCATGACATTTAAAAAAATTTGTAGCGATGTTGAGCTTACCCTTCCGTCATATACACTGTTGAGCCAAAACGTTATGACCACCTGCCGAATGTGCTGTTGGTCCTCCGTGTGCCGCCAAAACAGCGCCGACCTGTCGAGGCATGGACTCTACAAGACCCCTGAAGGTGTCCTGTGGTATCTGGCACCAAAACATTAGCAACAGATCCTTCAACTCCTATAAGTTGCGAGGTGGAGCCGCCGTGGATCGGACTTGTCGGTCCAGTGCATCCCACAGATGCTCAATCGGATTGAGATCTGGAGAATTTGGAGGCCAGGGCAACACCGTGAACACTTCATCATGTTCCTCAAACCATTCCCGAACAATGTGCGCAGTGTAGCACGGCGCATTATCCTGCTGAAGGAGGCCACTGCCATCAGGGAATACCATTTCCATGAAGAGGTGTACCTGGTCTGCAACAATGTCGAGGGAGGTGACAGGTGTCAAATTGACGTCCAGATGAATGGCTGGATCCAGGGTTTCTAAGCAGAACATTGCTCAGAGCATCACACTCCCTCCACCGGCTTGTCGTCTTCCCACAGTGCATCCTGGTGCCATCACTTCCCCATGTAAACGGCGCACACGTACACGGCCATCCACGTGATCTAAAAGAAAACGGGACTCATCGGACCAGGCGACCTTCTTCTACTGCTCCAAGGTCCAGTTCCGACCCTCACGTGCCCATTGTCGGCACTTTCGACGGTGGACAGAGGTCATGGGCACTCTGACCGGTCTGTGGCTACGCAGCCCCATACGCAGCAGGGTGCGATGCACTGTGGATTGTGACACATTCCTCCCATGACCACCATTAAAATTTTCTGTGACTTGTGCCACAGTAGACCTTCTGTCGGTTCGGACCAGATTGGACAGCCTTTGTTTCCGTCGCACATCGATGAGCCTTGGGCGCCCAACACGCTGTCGCCGGTTTGTGGTTTGTCCCTCAGATCACTGTTGGTAGGTACTCACCACTGCTGACCGGGAGCACTCCACAAGCCTTGCCATTTCAGAGATGCTCTGACCCAGTCGTTTGGCCCTTGTCAAAGTCGCTCAGGTCTTTACTCCTGCCCATTTCTCCTGCATCCAACACATCAACTTCAAAAACTGACTTCACTTGCTGCCTAATATATCCCACCACTTGACAGGTGCCATTGTAACAAGATAATCAATGATAATCTCTTCACTTGTCAGTGGTCATAATGTTTTGGCTCATCAGTGTATTTAGTAAGCCTGGTGTGGCTTAGTGGTTAGGGTGGCGGCTTGGGATCCTAGGGTCCTGAGTTCAAGCTCCGTTTGCCACTGAATTAAAATACACCAGGAGGTTGACTCAGCCTGTCATCCTTCCGAGGTCGGCAAAATGAGCACCAGTGTACTAGTAAGGGGGACACTGCATCAGCGGCATAGCCACATCCCAACCAATGATACAACCAGCAGCCCCAGGCTGCACTCGATAGAGAGAGTGTATTTAGTCACAAAAGAGTTTTGAAAAAGGACCCCAGAGCTTGGTAACTATGGAGGAATAATCAACTTTTCTTTAAACTCTGCTTAAAACTTGAAGAGTTGGCATGTCACAAAAAAGCATGGTGGAGCAGTTATACCTTTGCAATTATGGTTGTCGTATCGATTCCCGTGCAAGTGATCAGCATTTTGCTCACGTACGCATACAGCATGAAGGCACCGGACATACATCAATAAGTTGTGTACTGTGCAGGGTAATCTCTTCAGGCCATAGATACTCACCGCACAGCAGCATCGTCATCTGTACGCCCTTCGAGGAAAGGCGTCGGGTCGGCGACCTGTCATGGTTGACCTCTTTCATTTGAGTTTGTTTGTTTTCTTCTGCGTTTCGCACATCATTTTCCTTCTGCCGTTTAGGTATTTGTTTCCTTCCTGTGTTGAATATTGTTTTGACAATCAACAGCCGATGGTTTTGGTCTGTTAGCTCCCCCACGATGGTTGCCAATTATTGCCAGAGGGACATCGTACAGATCCCATTCATGACGGGTGGAGCACGCTCTGCTGCACTTCCTTGGCCTGGGAGTTAATTTCTATTATTTAATTTAGTTTATGCAGGTTTTTTTTGAATTGCTGCATCGTTCAGAAAGTGAACGAAGCAAATCCCTGAGCCTTATTGCCCAAACGCTCCCCCCTCCCTCCACCCCCCCACTCCTCCACCAAACCCCTGTCATTTCAAGTGATCCCTGCTGTACGGATTGGCAATTGATGTACTGGACTATCTCTGCCCATTCTATTGCAGTTGTTCTCTCCATGCTCAAAACGGGCAATCTCTGCTACATTGCTTGCCAAAGCACGCATCTGCTTCGAGGCACGTAAGCCCCAACTTTGTGGCAATTGGCGTGTGGAGACTGGTGAGGAGTGCGATTCCGGTATGGCATTTGGTGAGGGTGATGCGTGCTGCACCAAGGACTGCAAGTTGAGGCCCACCAGTCAATGCAGGTAGCGTGTATGAATGAGGAGATTGATTTGTGGGGTTTTTACTGTTTTCATGCATGGTGGTTATTGTTTGGGTATGTATGTATATATTTCTTTCTTTCTTTGAATCTAAAGCTCATAATGGCGCTGACACGCACACGCACACATACACACACGTGGACGTGTAGATGAATACACGAGACAAAATACAGCCACTGAGCTTGGGGGAAGTGCCGTCGCTTGACGCGGCACTGGGTACCGGCGACGCCACATCAATGGCGCTGCCTCTCTCACCGCATTTTGGGAATAGATCCGATCTTCGGGGCACGTAATGTCATTGGGCAGGGAGGAGGGTGGGTGTGTGGGTCAATACTCGCCCTATAAGGTTTAGTTTACATTATTTATTGATTTATTTATTTTTTATACTGTCAAGGCTCATGGAGGAATTGGAACACATGGAGGATCAGGATGTGACACAACAAAAGGAACAGTCGAAAAAGATGTGGTTTGGTGTGGGAGGTGGGAAGAACACACCAACTGTGTAGGGTTGAGGGACAAGATGGAGGGAGACTTGGACTGATGAGGGATGTGGGAAAGAATGAGAGCAAGAAGAAGACACGGGGATGAACAATATGGATTCGACTAAATGCATAAATCGTTGTAAAACAATTTGCGTCGTAAGTTGATGGAGAAAAGTTTGGTTTTATTTTTCACCGGTAACTACTTACTAGTTGTGTTTTTTTTTAATGTTAAGAAAAGCATTATACTTGGTATACTCGATCAATAAAACAAACTTGGCGCGCATATTGTGTTTTTATCCAAGCTATGATGAACATTTCACAGCAAATCTGTACACGACAGAAGGCAAGCCAGTCTCCCTTTAGATCGGCAGTCAGAGCGCCAAATGTGATTTGGTTGGTGCGTTGTGCACAAATGGGTTCTCCGAGGGCCTTTTCTTTTTGTTAAACATTCACGTCAGTTGTGGGGTGTGACCTCCATCGGCGCCGATGGGGGCACGATACCCGTGACATTGAGGATGAGATGTGCAGGAAATGTTTGTACGATGACATTTACATTAAGGATGCACATGGAACTTTGACACTTGAGGTGGCTATTTGGCCCATCAAGCCTGCGCTGAAGACCGCTCATCTATCTGCACAAATTCCGAATTGTTTGAGGAAGATTCTGAAGGTGGCTCAGAGGACAATCCATTTCCTCTCAGAATTGTTCAATTGCCGAAGGGTTCTGTGAATCTGCATATTGGTCAATTATTGCTGTTTGAATTGGGAGAAGATGGTCAGTGTGTTGATGGGCTTATTGTTGCTGTAGAACAAGACCGAGACCTTGAGCTTGGATAAATAGAATAACCACAGAGTTAAGGATCCCATCCCTGTTCCCCAACTGCTGTTGAGTTACTGTCAATGCCAATCAGAGAATCGGAGGTGTCATGTCGGTGGATGTGATGCTTCCCTCTCGGCATAACAGGTCCGATACCAATATAATTTGAAAAACATCGGTGAAGGTTTATTGTTCACTCTGTCGACGATAAATAGGATGGCCATCACAGTTCAGAAGATTAAATCGGTAAAGAAGACAATCCACTGGCTATTGTGTTGGATGTGCTACCCACACCACTGTACACAAGCCTGACTATGACATCTTGAGAAAGATGGCCTTGTATCTAGTTGTATCTTTTAATATATTGATAACTGTTCAGGGATGGACCCTCCCATTGCCAGGGATTGTTTGTGCAGTGTCAACTGCAGTCTTCAGTCACTGACGGAAGTGTGTGACTGATCCACCTGTCCTGTGCTAGTGTCTTCAGAGACAGACACCGGAATGTGGATGATCTCTGACATCATGGTGCTGTTGTTCATGCCGTACCAGCGTACCAATAGTGTTCCTGCGCCCATCTGAAGGATCAGCAACATTTTGTTGGGACATTTCAGCCTCAAGAATTCCTCGTACTTGATGTTCATTGAGACCGCATTGTGGCATTGCTGTGGATGCCTTTTCAATGTCGTTAGTTGGACAAAACATCTGCATCTCTTTCTCTCACTCGGACAACATGGACAAACTTTTAACCACTCATCCCAACTCTCTTTTCCTCAGATGTGGTGATTCCAATTGTCATCATGCAAATTAGTTGGGTGTTCTTGCATCTCTCACAAGCCATGCCACTTCAGGAAAGAACCTCTGTGACTCCATCGGACAGACTCGATCTGTGAACTTTCCAAACGGGCTTTCTCCCAATGGCAAATCTTCCCTTCAGGACTTTGTGATGACAAACTTTCCCGCAAACGTCTCCTGCTCTTTCTCTGCTCCAATTGGTTCATCTAATCATATGCTTGTGAAAGTCAACATCTCTGGCCATTCTCAGAGAGCAGCCTTAGTACTAGCGAGTCTGGGATTTCACTCAAGCAGATTGGCAGGGATTCGAAGCAGCCATCTCTCTTCAGGACTGGTCTCCCATATCTACTGCCACTGATGTTAACTCATCCTGAGAATTCTTCCACAGAAACCTGCTCTCTCACATGCACAAATTCATCCCATCTCGTCTTAAGCTATCCTACCCTTCTTCCCACCCATGGTACACCGAATCCTGTGGTGAGGCAGTTGTTCTGAATAAAGGAGAGAGTCTGCAACAAGTGTGTGTCCATTCTCAGGAGGGCCAGAAAACAACATTTGTCAATCAGCTCATGCGTCCTAAAAACTTGCTCTGTTGCTCTTGTATATTCTCTTTATGCCCTTTTTCACCCCATCATTTGCACAAGGTCATCTTCCATCTGCTTGGAAATCCACCAACAACGTTGCATTACATAAAACGGGTGCAAAAACTGATCCTCTCAACAACAGATCTATCAACTTACTTCCAATCATCAGCGAGGTCATGCAATCCATCTTCACAGTTGATATGAAATCTTTTTCTTTTTTCTTTTTAAAATCTCCAACAACCTCATCTCAGATCATCAATTTGGTTTCAAACCCAGTCACTCTACCTTGGACATGCTGCTTCTACTTATCAAACAATGGATGGAGACTCTCTACGTCAGACGTGAGATCAGGACCGTCTCTCTGGACATATCTCGCGCTTTTGTTACAGTCTGGCACCCCGCCTTGCATGGATGGCTTACTGATCCCGCCTCCAACTCCATACATGGCTGACTGACTTCCTCTACTCTTGTAGCCAACGTGTGGCACTCAACAGAATCCTTTCATATCCTCTCCCTATTTAGACTGGAGTGCCCCAAGGCAGTGTTCTGGGCCAGTCCGATTCTAATCTTCATCAGCGAGCTCTCCATCTCTGGAAATACATCTTTATCTATTTGCTGATGACTCCACTTTCTGCCGTGACATTGCTCATCCTTCAGACAGGCAGACGGCAGCCTCTTCCCTCTCTTCAGACCTTCACAAACTGGTCAAACACTTGGAATATGTCTTTAAACCCTGATGACTCTCACTATCTCTCTCTGAAAGGACTGTCTGGCAAAGCCCTCCTGTCTACTTTCTTTGACATACTCTTGAGGAAGTTCAGTCGTTCAAACTCCTGGGTCTCACTGATGCCATTATCTTTATTGGGCAAACCACATTTCAAAGTTTTCCTCCAAAGCCAGTCATCGACTGTGCATCCTCCATCATACGAAGTCCTTCCTTGGCACTCCTGAACTCCTATCCACCGACAAGGCCTTCATCAGAAGTTTGATGGAATATTGCTCCCCCCCTTTAGACTGGCTCCCCTGCCTCACATCTTTCTCAGCTTGACGCCGTGGAAACGAAGGCCTTCAAGATCATTGGAATCTCCTGCGCTGAAGTTTCTGCAGGGCACACACATCCACCATCAATCCCCTTCTGGTGGAACGACTGAAATCCAGGATCACTGCTCACTTCGTCATTAATTCCTCTTTTTCACAACCGAGGAACAAACTCCCACATTCTCTTCAATCTCGTTCTTCCCTCCAGGTCTTCAAGACAGCTGTTCACCACCATCTCAGATCACCCCCCCCCCCACCCAAAACCATGATCTTTCTACTCCCATTAATTCCCCAATTCCACCCCCTTCCAAACTTCAAGTTTTTCCTTCCTGGGAGTTTCCTTCTGTATCCATCCTATTATCCACCCCATGCTTCCTCCCTACCGCTCATTCCTCCCCACACCCATTGTTTTGTCCAAGTCTCCCTCTGTTTTATCCAACTCTGCTGTTGGTGTCCCCGCTCTCTCTTGTTCCTTTTTTGTTTCTGTTGCATCCTGGTCCATTTGTTGTTCTTGCTCTTCCACGAGCTTTGACTCTGTATACAGGAAAAAGAAGAAAAAGAAAAACGTGTTGGACAAAACGTTGAAACAAATGTGACTTTAATAAACTGCATTGATGCTGAAGGTGTGCATAGCACAGACTGCAACGGCACAGCACATCTCACACGCAGCAGTGCAATTCGGTCATGATGTAGATTTATCGATTGGGATTTTTATTGTGCACCATTTTTGCCAACATATTGAGTTGCGAGGTGATATATTTGGGTTCAGCCTCCACACATTTCAGATTGGTGCCCTTAAAATACATCTAATTGTCACGTACACATTTTTTTTTTTGGACGGGTCACCGCTCCAACACAGGTTACCCCGACTGGTTATTACCCCAGTACACTGGTACTCATTTCGCCGATCTTGAAAGGATGACAGGCTGAGTCAACCCCACCTGGTGTTAATTCAACGGTGAAAACAGAGGCTCAAACTCAGGACCCGAAGGTCCCAAGCCAGCCACCTTAACCACGACGCCAACACCAGCCTTCCTTCTTTAATAAGCCAAGTCTTAATCGCAGACATAGTTTTCCTTTCTCTGCATGATGCTGCAACTCCACCATATATTTTCCCTCTCTTTCCCCAACACATTGTGAACCTTTAAATTCCTTTCCTTGTGGAAGGTGCCAAACACCACCTTCAACAACATTAATAGCTTCCATTGATCGCTTGGGAAGATTCCGTCATTGGTATTTCAGCTTCTTCTCACCCCTTCAAACAAATATTCCTCCACTCCCTGAAACGGCATAATCTCTCTGATGGCATCCTTTGTTTCTGCTCTTCCTATGGAGATCAGAATTCCCCAGGGCACTTTTTTTTTGGAAGCGGTCATATTCTTGGTAGAAATGAATGACTTCTTCCTCACCTGGAAAATCCTTGATTTTTTTTTTTTTTTTCCTTCATCGATTCTTTGTAACAAAATAAACTATAACCACTCGAGAGTACATACCTCCGCCAGGCTGAACAGTTTACATTTTGTGTCCCACTAATAGGCCGGTCATTATAATATATTTGACTTGTTTTTGTCAGTCCATAACGTGAGATATCATGCTTTGTATTGTCTTTGGGTCTACCTCTCAATGGTGAAGAATCGCTTAAAAAATTGGAGTCTCCCAATCCGGATTGTCACCAAAATTGAATCGATTCTTTCCCCGTCTCACACCCAACCTGTCCACCAACTTTTCGTCTGAATCCGTCAACAACTTTTAATATCATGCTCACAGACAAACAAACAGGGGCGGATAAATCACCTTCGTCCACCTTCGGTGTCGGAAATAAAATCTCTCCCCCCTCATAACGGGCCTGTAGGCTTTGAGACACCCAGAACATGGCAATCATGACTGTTTACCTGCGTCTGGTGCAGGCCTTTGACTGAAGATGTAATGCTTACTGAAGCACATTTAAATGCTGACTTGGACCTTGTCCCTGAAGATTTGTTGTTAATTTTGGGGCCCCTGCATAGCGCTTTGCAATCGTGGATGTAACAGCACTTTTAAAATCTCAGGCCATCATTGGTAGTACGCATGGAGGGGGTGTTGTTTTGATGCAATAAAAGTCTTAATTTCTCCCGCCCGCCCCCCCTTATCGACTTACCCTTTTTAGTGACAAGAACTCTCAGTGTTGTAACAACTGCTTGTTTGAGCCTAAAGGAAAGCTTTGCCAGCAAGCCATTCCAGCGATCTGCAGAGCCCCGGCTTACTGTGATGGTATGTTACCCCCCATGTTGTGCAGATCGTTCAAGCTCTTCGTTCAAATGTCCTTCCTCCATTCCTCACATATGCCCCAGTTTCTTACATTTTGTGATTCCAAGTTTGTTCTTGTCCTCATAATTTGCATTTACACCCCCTCCCCCCACTCCCTTCTCCTTTCTTCAATTGTCTTTGTTGGACGCAACAGGGAATAGTGAGCGCTGCCCTGAATCTACTCCCGTTGCTAATGACACCAAGTGCATGGATTACGGCCGATGCCAGGGTGGGCAATGCCAGCCTTTCTGTGAGACTGTTCATCTAGAATCCTGTGCCTGCAGTGGTGAGGTCACCCATATGAATCATCCAAGTTGCTTCTCCTATGGCAACCTTAGATCCCATGCACCCCTCTTTTCTGGTGACTAAATTGAGGGCCCAACGTCCCTTCATTGCCTTCAAAGTAGTATTGGAGGATTAAACACAAACAATCCAAAATTATGATTTGATGATTTGTTCTTTTATTAACTATACTTGCTTTTGGTGTTTTAATTTGTTGTTTTTCATTCAGCTATTCAAGTTAAAAGGCAATTTCAGGGGAATGGGTTTCTGTTTTAATATTTCTGTTTGGCTCCTTGCAATGTGACATGACCGACCAGAATATAATGAACACCCCTGTTTGTGAATAAATATATATTTATATTAACTAAAGACTTGCGGTGGGGAGTAAAATCAAATGAAATCATCTTGAGTTCCCCAACCTTTAATGAGCAAACAATTACTCGACGTTTTGATCAGCAACACGCAAACAGTGCATCCACTGAACTTTCTCAAGAGTAGTCTTGAGTCTTCAGGTCATTGGTGCTTCGTCTTGCTCTACGGATGTGAGATTTGGAGTCTGACCAGGGATCTGAGACTTGATTCCTTTGGTACCAGGCATGCAAAATTTCAAATTTCTTCATCACCCAGAAGGTACTGATCTTTAATATCAGTCAGTTAATGGGTGGTTTTATATATATATATACACAGCTCTGGAAAAAAATGAGAGACCACTCCAAATTTTTTTTTTAATCAGCATCTCTACATGTATGGCAGCCATTCCATTCCAGTGTCTGTTGAATTCGAACACAGGCACACCTCATTCTACATAGTGAGGTACTGATTAGGTGAACACCTGAACCGAATCTTATTTAACAAGGAAAAGTATAAAAACCACTGCTGTGGTCATCACTATCCTCTTGTAATCGGACCAGCTGGATGGCAAAAACAGTGTTGGTAGTACCTCAAAAGTAATTGGAATCAAAAAAACAACTATTGACCATGCCAAAAGAGTTTAAAAGAAAAGTTTTGAGTGAGGAAAAGAAGGGTTCTATTCTGGCTTTACTGGCAGAGGGATACAGTCACGTTGCTTCCATCCCTAAAATTTCAAAGACTGCGGTTCATAAGAACAAGGTCAAGCAGCAGACATTGGGGACAACAAAGCTATAGACTGGCAGAGGGCGAAAACGACTTTCCACTGACTGGGATGACCGCCAACTCATTTGAATGTCACTCAACAACCGTAGGATGACATCAAGTGACCTACAAAAATAATGGCAAACGGCAGCTGGGGTGAAGTGCACGGCGAGGACGGCTCGAAACAGGCTCCGAGGGGCAGGGCAAGAAAAAAGCCCTTCATCAATGAGAAGCAAAGAAGAGCTAGGCAGAGGTTTGAAAAAGACCATAAGGATTGGACCGTAGAGGACTGGAGTAAGGTCATCTTCTCTGATGAGTCCAATTTTCAGCTTTGCCCAACACCGAGTCGTCTAATGGTTAGACAGAGACCTGGAGAAGCCAACAAGCCACAGTGTCTCGCACCCACTGAAATTTGGTGGAGGATCAGTGATGATCTGGGGGTGCTTCAGCAAGGCTGGAATCGTGCAGATTTGTCTTTGTGAAGGACTCATGAATCAAGCCATGTACAAGGTTGTCCTGGAAGAACACTTGCCTCCTTCTGCTCTGACAATGTTCCCCAACTTTGAGGATTGGTTTTTCCAGCAGAACAATGCTCCATGCCACACAGCCAGGTCAATCAAGGTGTGGATGAAGAACCATCAGATCAAGACCCTGTCATGGCCAGCCCAATCTCCAGACCTGAACCCCATTGAAAACCTCTGAAATGTGATCAAGAAGAAGATGGATGGTCACAAGCCATCAAACAAAGCCCAGCTGCTTGAATTTTTGCGCCAGGAGTGGCATAAAGTCACTCAACAGCAATGTGAAAGACTGGTGGAGAGCATTCCAAGATGCATGAAAGCTGTGATTGAAAATCAGGGTTATTCCACAAAATATTGATTTCTGAACTCTTCCTAAGTTAAAACATTAGTATTGTGTTGTTTAACCAGAGTTGGTGTCAAAGCCACCCAATGCTCGCCTGTTTATAAATTTATCGTTTTTAAAAGACAAGTCTAATAATTAATATTTTTTTTATAAAGCATTGCAGTGAAGTCTGATCCAAATAATTTTAAAGCAATATATGTATTTGTATATTGTAATCAGTAACAAGAGCGCAAGTGAGCAAAATATACGCCCGAACAAGAAGGTATATACAGAATTGTGCTACTACATGGAAAACAGCATCCTGGTTGCCATGGCAAACACTTTAGATGACGAACGTATGTCGTGACACACCGTCTCTACAGTCTGCACCTATGTACCAAATATGAAATGTGAAAGTTGAAAACTTTGGTAGTTAGAATGCGGACAGGAACGGACGGACGGACAGACGGACGACCGGTATCACATAATACGCCCCGATATATATATATATATATATATATATATATATATATATATATATATATATATATATATATATATATATATATATATATATATATATATATATATATATATATACATATATATATATATATATATATATATATATATATATATATATATATATATATATATATATATATATATATATATATATATATATATATATATATCGGGCATATAACAAGAAGGTAGATACAGAATTCTGCTACTACATGGAAAACAGCATCCTGGTTGCCATGGCAACCACTTTAGATGACGAACGTATGTCTCGACACACCATCTCCACAGTCTGTACCGATGTACCAAAAATGAAACGTGAAAGTTGAAAACTTTGGGAGTTAGAGTGCGGACAGGAACGGACGGACGGACGGCAGGTATCACATAATACGTACATATATATATATATATATATAGATATATACATATATATATATATATATATATATATATATATATATATATATATATATATATATATATATATATATATATATATATATATATATATGTATATTGGGCATATAAAAAAGTGTGGTAGATAAAAACATTAGAAAGGAAAATATAACTTGCACCAAAAACTTTAACATTTTCACGCTGACGTTCATGTCGGGGTATCGCTATAGCTCTCTGTTCTTTGAACAGGCGAGCTAAAAATGAATATGAACTTGTTTTGTTTGTATTATTTGAGGTCTGAAAACACTGAATCTTTGTTGTTATTTTGACCAGTTGTCATTTTCTCCAAATAAATGCTCTAAATGACAATATTTTTATTCGGAATTTGTTCGAAATGTTGTCAGTTTATAGAATAAAACAAAAATGTTCATTTTACTCAAACACATACCTATAAAATAGTAAAACTAGAACGGGCACTCGGTAGAGCGCATACCTTCGCCGCCGCTACTTTTTTCCGGGCACATTTGAAAAACGTCATTTAAAAACGTCCATGACATCACAACCATCAGTCCGATCGACGTCAAATTTGGTGTTAGACGTCATTGAGGGCAGTCCAACAAAATGGAATGATAAACACTGAAAAAAATAGAAAGTTTAAAAATGACGTCATCTTGTGACGTCATTTTGACGCACTTCCAATGACGTCACTACCAATCGCGGACTACCATCCTGAAAGCTCTTATTTCACGGAACATTTTAACGTTGGTTTCATGTCAATAGCTCTATTAGATCTGAAGTTATGCCTACAAGTATATTTTGACCTTGACCTTGACCATAGAGTTAATTTGCAAAACCTGTTCATAAATAAGCAGATATTTTGGTATTGATCATAATGCCTGGATTTGGGACAATTTCCTTTACAAATTACATAGATATTTGAATATAAAATATCAGGACATTTTAGCCACAATTGAAAAGCATTATGTTCAAACGTCAATGACGTCCGAACGACGTCAAATTTGGTGTGTGATGTCCTTAAGGCAAGTCCTACAAAACAGTATGATCAAAACTGATGAGGTCGAAAATTGAAAATTTACGTCATCTTGTGACGTCATTTTGACGCACTTCTGATGATGTCACGTCAAATCTGACACCACGTACCGGAAAGGTATTTCGTCATGGAACAATATGGCGTTGGTTGCATGTCGATAGCTGTCTTATGAAGGAAGTTATGCTCAAAAGTTTGTTTTTGACCTTTTCATGACCTTGACCTTTGACCCGATCGCTCCCAAAATCTAATCAAATCGTCCTTGGATAATCACGAATCATCCCACCAATTTTCATGCAATTCGGTTTAATACTTTCTGAGTAATAATAACAAACAAACACACATATTCACAAATAAATAAATACATAGTGACCAAAACATAACCTTTCGCAGAATGCGAAGGTAACCAGAAAAACTGATAATTTTGCAGTGGTCTCTTAATCTTTTTCCCAGAGCTGTATATATGTACAGTAATCCCCCGCTATATCGCGGTTCACCTATCGCGCCCCTGGTTCATCGCGCGTTTTCCCTTGGAACCTAACTAACTTTTTCTGCGGATTCCCCCGGTATATCATGGTAATAATATATACAATATAAATTATTTAAGCAATAAATTATAACGCATGGCACTCAACCAGTCACACAACGCACAAGACAAAGTTTCGCTTGTGAACTTCGAATATTTTCTACGTTTTTTTCTCCAAGCCCTACGATGCCACCCAAACTCCCTGCACCTTCTAAGGCTTCTGGCAAGGAACCGAAGTGCCAGAGGAAGGTCCTGACGCTCCAGGAGAAGGTTAAAGGCCCGGTCACACCTTGACGTTTTAGCCAACAATGGCAACGTATTAAAATGTATGTAAAACGCTGGCTGACGTTGAACTTTTGATGTTTTTTTTTTAAGATTCGGACGTTTTCATAACGAGTTGGTCGTATGCATAACATATTAGTAATGGACACAGAACGTTTCGTTGTGTTATAGATAACTTATACCAACGAATGCTGAACCTGTTGTTGGCCTACATAAACTATGCCCAACGATAGTCTAACTTCGGCATAACGCATTACACGCATCGCCGACGATGTCGTGACGTAGCCTATTAAAAGGCTGACGCACAACGATTCGAATCATAACTGCCGTAGAAATGGAAGTGACAACAACGCGGTCACACCTTGGCGATCTTGCCAGCGTATGCCGACCGAAGAAAAATGTGTCTAAAACGTTGGGGGCACGTCAAATACGATATGAGTAAGTTTGGTATACGTGAGTAGAACGCTAAAGTACGCTATCATACGTCGTAGTAAGTAGAGTACGTCAAGAAATTTTAAACATGTTCAAAATTTTACGACGTACTCGGCGTATGACACACGTTCCGCATGCGATGGGGATAAGTTTTACACACGATATGTGGACGCTTACACACGTCCACAAACGCTACTTATAAGCTACTCATAAGTCGAAACACGTCGCGGTAATGTCTTTTTTACGCGAAACTTATTTCTAACTTATGTTTGACGTGCTTTGAATCAATTCTTTACGTAGTCCCAACACACATCGACGTATGTAGACGTATTCCAATGACGTCTTCCGGTCGACAAAAAAAAAAAAAAATGAATGTGTTTCTAGCTTCCAACTGCCATATAAAGACGTGTTCCCAGCGGTTTTGGGAATTGGTATATAAAAATGCTGCTCATAAAAGGGGAACCCAACAGTGTTTTCGAGTTCCTTTTTGAGTCGATGTCCATGTCAGCAGGAACAGTATCAGTATCAGTATTAGTATTAGTATTAGTAGTAGTTTGTTCATGTTGGCAGTAGTAGGTGAGTGTGAGGGGGAGGGTGTGGGTTATGATGGATCGTCCTTGCGTCCGCGTGTCCACGGGTAGGTTCATAGGCGGCCACTCAACAATTTAAATGGCTGCATCTCCACTTATTGAAAGTAGAAGCTTGCGCTCAACAATTGGATTTTTTTACACTCAACGACTGTTAAACGGTACCACTCAGCTATTTTCATTGTTTACAATGAACGATTTAAATTGCTGTCACTCGCCTTTGTTTTTTGACGCTGGCGCTTGGAAATTTTAATCGTTTCTATTGAACGTGCTAAATCGCTCAAACCCCACTATTGAAAGTAGACGCTTGCGCTCAACAATTGGATTTTTTTTACACTCAACGACTGTTAAACGGTACCACTCAGCTATTTTCATTGTTTACAATGAACGATTTAAATTGCTGTCACTCGCCTTTGTTTTTTGACGCTGGCGCTTGGAAATTTTAATCGTTTCTATTGAATGTGCTAAATCGCTCAAACCCCACTATTGAAAGTAGACGCTTGCACTCAACAATTGGATTTTTTTTACACTCAACGACTTTTAAACGGTACCACTCAGCTATTTTCATTGTTTACAATGAACGATTTAAATTGCTGTCACTCGCCTTTGTTTTTTGACGCTGGCGCTTGGAAATTTTAATCGTTTCTATTGAACGTGCTAAATCGCTCAAACCCCACTATTGAAAGTAGACGCTTGCGCTCAACAATTGGATTTTTTTTACACTCAACGACTTTTAAACGGTACCACTCAACTATTTTCATTGTTTACAATGAACGATTTAAATTGCTGTCACTCGCCTTTGTTTTTTTTTTTTGTTTTTTTTTTTTGACGCTGGGGTTTGGAAATTTGAAGCGTTTCTTCTGAACGTGTTAAAACGCTCAAACTCGACTATTTTAAATAGATGCTGCCGATGGACAATTGGAATCATAGCCAAGCTAGACATCGAAGTGTGAACATCCTCGTCATGCCGAAGAAAAGTTTGAAGAATGCTGCAAATAAGTATCCTGGCCGTGGCCGTGGACGCTGACGCAATGACGATCCATTATACCGACGTCTTTCAGCCTATGAGTAACTTAAAAGTAACGTCTGTCGATGTGTGGCAACGATCGCGTAACGTGCCAACAACACGTTAACATAGGTTAGAAATAAGTTTCGGGTACGCTAAACATTACCTCGGCGTGTCTCAACTTATGATTAACTTACAAGTAGCATGTGTTGACGTCTGTCAACGATCGCAGACCGTGCATACAACCTGTGGCCAGCGTAGCGGAACGTGTGAGTCATACGCCGGCATACGTCGTGAAATTTCAAGCATGAAAAAATTTGAGGACAACCGAAAAGTACAACGTTTAAAGCCAACGTACAACGACGTATGGCAGTGTTTTTCAGCGTGCCCTCAATGTTATCAAAACTTACCCATAACGTATTCAACGTGTGCCAGCGTTTTAGAAAAAAAATTCAAAAATCGGCATACGTTGGCTAAAACGTCAAGGTGTGACCGGGCCTTAAGGTGCTCGATATATGCTTCAGGAAGGAAAAAGGTTTGCCGCGGTTGGACAAGCCCAGCCAAACCGACCAGACCAGACAAGTCGATCTCCGGCACCTCGAACCTGATCACTGCCAAGGCGACCAGACCAGACGAGTCGATCTCCGGCACCTCAAACCCGATCATTGCCAAGCCGACCAGACCAGACGAGTCTTTTTTTTTTGGGAGACATCCATTCATCGCGGATTTTCACTTCTCGCGGGGGGCTTTGGAACGTAACCCCCGCAATAAACGGGGGATGACTATATATATATATATATATATATATATATATATATATATATATATATATATATATATATATATATATATATATATATATATATATATATATAGTTGAGGGCCCAACATCCCTTCATTGCCTTCAAAGTAGTATTGGGGGATTAAACACAAACCATCCAAAATTATGATTTGTTCTTTTATTAACTATACTTGCTTGTCCTCATAATTTGCATTTCATAACAGCTCAGTTCATATTGGTGGCGTGTCTGGGTGCCCAGGGTAGCGTTTGAGACCGGTCGCTTTAGATTGTTGGCCCTGACACAGAGTGCCGGATGAGAAACACAAACGATTTGACAAATTCATCGTTTCTATATTACCTCCATCAACAGATTAACAACATGGCAGGATAAAAGTCGTAAATGCTGGGTTGAACAAACGTCCTGAACTCATGGACTTAGTTGAGTAAAGCACGTCATCTGGGACCCAGCCGTCGGTTTGCTGCCGAACGCTACTGATTGTGACGTCATCGATTCCCTCTTTGAAAATTCTATCTATATTCGATTTTTGGAATCCGCTATCACCTGCGTAAATACATGGAACACATTATGTGAAGATTTCGGAAGTATGAACAGAATATGTTGAGAGAAGCGATCGTTTGGGAGGGTACCGTGGGTTGTCGTTTATTTTGCCTCAGAAATGAAATGGAGTGGGGATACAATAAAAGGGAAAAATGATTTAATAACCTAACTAAAGCCCATCGCAACGCCCCCGTGTCTTCCCACTACACAAGGAAGGGATCTAACGACACGTATATTAATGGAATAACTGACTCGGGACAACTGTATGTTGTATGCATTCGGTTCCGAGAACCGTAACGGTATCGTCGATTTGATGGTTACAGAATATTCTACTACCTGTTGGCTGTTGCTGTTAAGATACTTATCCTGTCAGCCATGAAAGTCTTTGATAGAAGACGTGATCACCTTATTGATAACATGACAAAAGCGCGACGTGTTGTATTTCAGCACCCGGCAATGCTAATACCACCCAACAAGTTAAAAGAGATAACGCGTCGGTAATATTGGGCTGTACCACCAGAGGAAGGAATATTGAAAATATGGTTTGCTAAAACTACATCTGTCCCTCGTAGCTCAAGTTCCCTTGGCCTAACCAAGTACAGTGTGTTCACATGTTGTTTTTAATACGATGGCATAACATGTTCGCTGCAGATCTTTTCAACTCCTGCAAGGTGTGTTGCCGTGAGACCAACGGAACGTGCTCACCTTACATCGGTGCTGACGGTGATGTCATGTTCCTTCCCAAAGGAAAAGCGTGTATTGTTGGGTTCTGCGATGGGAAGGTACTGTGACACCAGCAGTATCATGATCATGTGGTTTCAGTGTGAAAGCCATCCACGGACGCAGTTCTGCATCCCGGAGCATGTGGTCATATTGCTGTGCCATTGAGTGGGCTGTTGTGTCTGTAATCATGTGCCTACCTTTGGTGTCTATATCAACTCTGGCATACGCTGTTCTACCAAAAGTGATGGGACGTACTATTTTGTTGATGATGCACGATAAGCCTTGTTGTAGACTGATTTTATAGCTATTTGGGCCTTTCTGAACATGACTCGCAGCCTGGTCTTCTGCTGCCCGCTTTTAATTGATCTGTGGTGCAATTCTTCGGTTCTTTTGTTGTTTTTTTGTGCTCATTGTTGTTAAGCCTGTAATTGATATTCCAACACATCCCACATATTTTGCCATCAGACATGAATAATGCGTTTAAGGTTCTTTCCGCTCCGTAAAACCGCTTCCACATTCTGTGGCTTCAAGTTGGTTGTTGTTTGCACCACGCCACATGATTACATACATTGACCGCACTAATGAAAGACTCGCATGCGACTGCTCTTCACTGGTATCGCAAGGAATGCAAAGCTGAACAAACTACTGGTGCTTGCCTGACGTCCCCATGACTCCCTGAACTCCTTCCTCGCCCCACAATGCTTTGAATATCTCTTACGTCGAACCAATCGGCCGCAAGGTTCTCGACTCTCTCGAGGTCATCTTCTGCAACTTGTTAGATGAGCAATCACGGTTGAAGTTTCCTGTAACCTTCCATTTCATGATGATTAATCCCTACAGTCGACTTGGGAGTGGCCAAAATGTTTGTAAGGGCTCACTTTGACAGCCGATTAACATTCCTTGTTCACACTCCATGTACTCCTTCTCCTGCTGCTTCGTGTTCCAAAAATGAAGTGGTGTGACCATTACCTGATTATTTATATCTTATCTTTCGATATTATAGTTGTGCTGGTTTTAACGTGTGCTTCGGAAATTCTCACAGTTCATAGTGGGATGCTGAGACGGTGTCCCATGGCCTTTGGCAGGATAATGTACATTCCCTGCCAATTTGATGCTTGTGCTGCTGGTGCCGCCTCCAGCACAGTCAATAATTGCATTTCTTCCAGGGTACTTGTGACAAAACGGTGCAGGATTTGGTGGAGAGATTTTGGGAGTTCATCGAGGAACTCGATATCAACACATTCGGTGAGTCTTCTGTGCCGCACGCATTGCACGGGGAACTGCGCAATCCTCACAGCATAGGTTTGATTTTTCGGTTTCTCTCGAGTTTCATTGTCTGTGTGATCCGCTTGGAAAACCCGCAGTCATAACTTCTCATCGGACATATCCTGTGCATGTATGCTCCGCGGCCGAGCTATGCCTTCCGGTTATTTCCACAGATGTTGTCCGGTCCAGTGTCAGCATTTTGTGCCAAGCCAAGTTTTGCTGATTTTTTTTTTTTTTTTTTTTACTTCTTCCAGGAAAGTTCCTCGCTGACAACATTGTTGGTTCAGTTCTTGTTTTCTCCCTCGTCGTCTGGGTACCACTCAGTGTTTTGGTGCATTTTGTGGTGAGAAGGGGGTTGGGCTTCGCATTGGGTTTCTCTTTTACCAACGTTAACTCGACTTCATTTTGATGACCCTTCTTGGAGTGGGTCGACGAGGTATTTTGTCAAAATTTTGTTCGGTGGAGATTGCAGCCGACCTGCTATTGATGATCAACACAATTGTACTTGCAGGACAAGAAATTGGACAAACGACATGAGGAGAACAAGGCAAAAGCGTTCGCTTTACCTGTATGTAACATTTCCATTTTCGTGAACTGTTCTTTAAAAACTGATTTGCTTCCATTGTTCGATTGCGTTCACTCGGCGTTGTATTTTTTATTTTATTTTTATTTTTATGGTCTATATTGTCGAGGCTTGTATAAGAGCTCACCCACAGAACATAACGAAGGGAGCAGGAGACAAGAGAGGGAAGCACAAAACAGTTGGGGACAGGGATAGTAGATCTGTGGAAGGGAAAGGGATGAGGCGGGGTACATGGGGTAAGCAAGATGGACACTACAGGCACTTTCAGATACTTTCATGAAGGAAACGGAATTTTGAAGAAGGTGGGTTTGGGGTGGATTAACAGGGGTAGAAAAGATCATGGTTTTGGATGGGGGAAGATATGAGATGGTGGTGAACAGCTGTTTTGGAGACCTGGAAGGAGGAGTGGGATTGAAGAGAGTGTGGGAGTTTGTTCCAGAGGCAGGAAAAAAAAGAGGATTTTTTTTTTTTGTAAACACTGTTAAGGCTCGTATGAGAGCTACGATGAAGCTGATGAAGCTGAGTCTTTGGGTCTCAGCTTCATCATCTTCAATAAATGAAAGAGTGAAGATGAGCAGTGCTTCTTGATTTTGGCAATTTCACCAGAAGAGGTTTTTCACAGACCTTGAGCACCCTGCGTAAGTATAGGGGGGACAGAACACAGAGCAGAGGGGCAAGGCCGGAGAGGAGATTGCAGAAGACAGAAAGACCACTGACCTGCCTGCGGTGAGAGAGTGAGAGACCCAAAGACTCGGCTTCATCGTGGGAGATACCAATGATCCTAAAAAGTCTTGGTTTCCACAGCGTGAAGCCGAACTCTGTGTGAAGCAGGAGCACTACCCCAGAGGGGAGCACTGTACTCCATCAGGCTGTGGATGAAAGCTTTGTATGTGGCCAGGTCAGGTGTACCTAAGAAGGATTTTGCATGACTGAGGATGCCCAGTTAACGAGTGGCTTTGGAGGCTAGTTTGGAAATGTCTTTCCCAGGAAAGATAATGGCAGATAGTGAGGCCCGCAAGCTTGAATGAAAGGATTTCTTCAAGTGGATTGTTGAGAAAGTAGATAGGAAGGTTTTCCATTCGGTCCTTTCGGAGAGACAGAGTGAGAGTGTAAGATTTGTCTGGATTGAAAGACATGTTTGACCAGTTTTTTTTTAAATTTATTCTGGTCTGCAGAGAGCGAAGAAGCTGCTGCTTGCCGATCTGAGGGATGACAGATGGTACGGCAGAGGGTGGAGTCATCAACAAAGAGATAAAGAGAATTTTACAGATTCGGAGAGATCCTTGATGAAAACCAGAAAAAGAACAGGGCCCAAAACGCTGCCTTGAGGAACTCCAGCATGGACAGGAAGAGGAGATGAGAGCGAGTCATTCGGAGCTTTGAGAGAGAGAGAGATAGAGAGATAGAGATTGATTTTCTTCCTCAGTTATCGAATGCCTTCTCTTCAGCTGTTTGCTCTCCATGACACTCTCCCCATGTAAACTGTTTCCCTTGTTCATGAGGATTGAAGTCTCCAAACAGTACTGTGCAAAACAGATGTCAGGCCAAACTGTTACAAAATCCATCTGCCAGTTGCACACTGTTCCTTTTTGAAAGTGGTCCATGGTAATGTCCTGTGGGGATCTCTCATTTTCTTGTTCCATTTTGTCTCTGTGGCATTCAACATCCTCTCCTTTTACATCCCTTCCCTCAAATGACCCTGGCTCCTTCCACAGGCTGAGATGAACAGTGTTGATTCTGCTCCATTCCACATTGTTCACCGCAATCCCATAATGCATCAGGGCACGAACTTGGCATTTCCAGCGCCTTCTCCATCATTTATGCCGTCGCGTTCCACAGCTGTTGCTCCTGGCCAACCTCCCGGCCCGACCGGAAATCGACCGCATGCTCATATCGAAGGATGGCCACAGATTGGCGCAATGCAGACTATTCCAGAGGACTGCTGCCCAGAGGGAGATGGGGATCGACCCTTGGATAAAAGTGCATCTGAAGATTGGACAAACAGCGTGGACCAGGCTGGTCCCGAGACAAATTGCTAATGATCGTCAACATTCCAGTGACCGTATGACTTCGTTTTTTTTGTTTTGTTTATCCTGTTTATACAACCTTTTGGGGGACTGGGGACAGGGGCTGGGAGTTGTCTCCTCTTTCTTTGAATGCTGCTTTTGAGAGCTCGACACATTCATCTACAAACTGCTTTGAAAACCTTTGTTACTGTTATTCAAATGCTACCCTTCCATGATACAAGATTCCCAAAGCTAAGGCGGAGCGGGTGGGAGAGAAGCGGGGTTGTTGAGCTATAACAGGTGAGAGAGAGAGAGAGAGAGAGAGAGAGAGAGAGAGAGAGAGAGAGAGAGAGAGAGAGAGAGAGAGAGAGAGAGAGAGAGAGAGAGAGAGAGAGAGAGAGAGAGAGAGAGAGAGAGAGAGAGAGAGAGAGAGAGAGAGAGAGAGAGAGAGAGAGAGAGAGAGAGAGAGAGAGAGAGAGAGAGAGAGAGAGAGAGAGAGAGAGAGAGAGAGAGAGAGAGAGAGAGAGAGAGAGAGAGAGAGAGAGAGAGAGAGAGAGAGAGAGAGAGAGAGAGAGAGAGAGAGAGAGAGAGAGAGAGAGAGAGAGAGAGAGAGAGAGAGAGAGAGAGAGAGAGAGAGAGAGAGAGAGAGAGAGAGAGAGAGAGAGAGAGAGAGAGAGAGAGAGAGAGAGAGAGAGAGAGAGTTGGAGAATGAACAGTTTTAAAGCACGAATTTCCTATTTCCTGTGGTATGTTTGATTTTGCACTTGCAGTTTTTTTTTTTTTTCAATAAACCATTTTGACATATTATTTGCATGGTTGTGTTATGTTATCACTGTTGGGGGGAAAAAAAAATAAAATGCACCTGTGTCTGAAGTGAGCGGTGCAGTTAAAAAAAAAAAATATATATATATATATATGGAGGTCTCTGTGTGCATGGGTACATGTATTCCAAGAGATAGATGGCTTTAATCAGAATTTTGGGTAAGGATGGTTTGACAGGCCTACTTTATGTAAAAAAGGGTGCTGAACCCAAAAAAAGCAGTCTTATTGACCCTACTCAAGACAAAATGACCATTTAACCCTTTTTGCCCATATATGACCATATTCGGTCAAATTATTTTGGGTAGGTGGGTGTAATCAGAATTTTGGGTAAGAATGATTTGATAAGCCTATTTTAGGTAAAAGAGTGTGCCGATTCCAAAAAAAAGCAGTCTTGTTGACCTCGCTCAAGACACAATGACCATTTTAACCCTTTCCGATCAAATTATGACGATATTTGGTCAATTTCTATTGGTCCGCGTTTGGATGTTCTGAAGGTGTGCACATCGTTTGAATTGAATCACGTAATATTATGTTCTGTTCATGATAATCATGACATATAAATATATATGATAAATATATAATGAAGAAGTAACCAATTTGCCAATCGCTTTGTTCAGTTTTTGGTCACCAGTGGTCAAAAGTTTGAAATTCCATGTTGGGGCATACTGCATGTTTGCATAGTCTTTTCGAGCAGTGTGCAAAATCAACAATGATGTAAAGACTAATTGTTTTAATTTGTATTTTCATTTTCTGTTTGCAGGTGGCAGCACTTCCTTGAGTGGCTCAGATGATATAACATGTGCTTTAGGCCTACATCTTACTGTGCAGCTGACAAGACAGTTCATGTTTTTGGGACATGCTCCGTGAGGAACTACCCAGGAAGTTAATCCTCATCATGGCTGATGGTGGAGAGGTGCCGTTGCATGTGGGTGATACAGAGCATGATGGTGATGCAGTGACTCCTTTTACTAAACAGACATGGGAAACAGCAGGCGACATCGCTCAATCCATAATTCAATATCAGAAGAGATCACAGTACCTCGTTATATGTGAATCCATGAACTTTGAAGCTGAACCACTGCCTCATTATGGATTTCATAGTGACTGTTACAGTAAATTCACGGCTTATCAGACACAGTCAAAAGAAAAGAAAATATTTTCTGATGAACATGTTACTGTTGAGACACGATCTATGGTGGAACAGCCCCCAGTGGCAACTACCTCAACTACTGGTGTGCTGAAGAAAAATTGTATTTTCTGCAATGGTCCGGACCGTAAGCATTTCCCCAGTGGATTTGAAACACTATCTCCATGTGAAACTACACAAGCACAGGACAGTATTTTAAATGCTGCAAGGCAACTGAACGACAAAGATTTCCTTCGTGAATATGAGCACATTGACTTCATCGCCAAGGAATACCACAACACATGCAGAGCAAGGTATATTGCTAAAGGTACCAAGGTTCAAATAAAAGAAAAAGGTTCAACGTACGCACAGAGACGAGAATCTGCTTTCTTAAGAATAATTTCATATTTAGACTCCGAAATATTTCTGAAAGAAATTTCAAAGAAATTGGTTGATGTCAATCAAACCTACATTGAATTTCTCAAAGAAGAGGAGGGGAGGGAAGACCCGACCTCTGAACCATACAATCTTTTGTCCAAAATCAAAGCACATTATGGCAGAAAGCTTCAGGTTGATCAAGAAAGTAAAAAAAAAACAAGGGACCTATCTCTCTATCACAAAGGATGCCATGGACAATGAAATAAAGAATGTAGCTTTGTTCCTCAGGCGGAAGATTCAGAAGCTCCAAGAGAATAAAATCCCAAATCCAATCACAGTAGAAGCAATCCATGATTGTCAGTCTACAAATATACCTACTGAAATATCAGAGTTCTATAGGATTCTGTACACCGGCTCAAAAGATGACGCCAGTGAGAGAGTGGAGCGGTATATTGAATCATCAGCTGAGGATGATATCTACAAAACTACTAATGGAACAGTGAAGCCACCGAAACACATGCTGCTGGGCATGGGTTTGAAGAGTATTACTGGCTCCAGGAAGGTTCAGGAAATTATTAATCACTTTGGCCATTGTATAGGATATCATAATGTAGAATAATATGAGACCCAAATTGCCGCTGACATTATTGAGAAGAACCGAGTTCTTCCTGATGGCCTGCAAGCAAGCAAAGGACTAAGCACAAACACAGCTTGGGACAACTATGATGAATCAATGTATCATGACACACGGGGCATCTGTGTCCAAAATGAAGTTCCAGTTATATCAACACCGACAGCAACAATGAAAACATCTTCTACAAGCTCGGAATCAATCACAGTAGCAAGCCCATCAACTACAGAGAATACACTTCCTATTTCTATGAACAAACGAAGCAAGAGAAGTCTTGAAATACCAAATCCAGAACTCGAACCAGTGAGAAAGAAAATTAAGATATCAAATTTTTCCTTTGATATACAAACAATGGACAAGCTTGTAAACTACAAGGCTTGCGTTGCTAGAGATGTTGCATGGACGATATCTTGCAAAACAAACACACAAACACCAATGTGGTCTGGCTGGAACGCCACAGTAACCAAAGATGATTTACCGGCTCAGAAGATAGGCTATTTGGCAAACATCGGAGCACCTCCTACACGGCTTGAAGTAGTTAATGAAACGATGAAAAGAAACGTTACCCTGGCTGAAGAGTGTGAGGAAGATTGCATTGCGACGACCTATGACTTGGCTATAACCAAGCCAGCTTCCCAATTGCAGGACACTGTGCGACCAAAGTATGACAATGTCTTTGTTTGTTTTGGTGCCTTCCATATTATGTTCTGCTATCTGTCAGCACTGGGGTATCTGGTAGATGGGTCAGGTGCAGCCCATATTTTAATGGAAAGTGGTGCCCTCACCAAGGGTTCCCTCAATGCCTTTCTGTCAGGAAAACACTATAATCAGGCCAGAAAAATGCATGTGCTCCGAACAACTGATATGCGGAGCAAGCATATAGATTTGTTCTTGCAACTGAAAGAGACAAATGAGAGCTATGGACGTTTGGTTGCAGCCCTGAAGACTGTTCAAGCATCACCATCCCCTGAACGGATGAAAGATTTGGAGGAGACGGGTGGATACAAGGCATTCATGATGACTTATGAAAGTTTCTGCGATGATACTAGAGCTGGAAAACATTGTGTTAATGCAAAGTTCTGGAGAAACTACTTTGACATGGTTGACATCTACTTGCTGCTGGGCATGGGTTTGAAGAGTATTACTGGCTCCAGGAAGGTTCAGGAAATTATCAGGAAGATGAAAAGGTTGTTGAGTTGCAGACAACACGGGACCTGCTGGGCAGACTAGTCTATCTTGCTTGTACCAGAAAGATCGAGCTAGCAAAGCTGTTCAGTAGAGCTGTGTGAACAAATGATGTGAATCTTTTCATCTTTTTACTTGGGAAAATGATAGACGTTTACTTTGCTGCAAATCGTCACAATTATGCACGTTACATGTGCTTATACTATCTCAGACTGTTGAACATGGACAGCACCCATCCTGGCATTACGCAACAACTTGAACAAGGTGGTTTATCAGTAAGATTGTCATCCAATTCCTTTGCCAGACAACCAGTGGATCAAGCACTAGAGAGTACGATCAATGTAGATGCAGCCTCGTGACAAACTGGAATCACTGCTTTCCATCAAAGTCAAGGCGCAACCAGGCGGTGGACAGTTACAAGATCAGCGAGAAGCACCATAGTCAGACATCTGTTTGAAAGAGCAGCTTTAAACAAGGATACCAATCCAAGCCATGAACTACGAAAGTCAAAAGTGGAGAAATTTCAAAGAGACTTGGAAAGTATTTCTAAAATGATTGACACTACAATGAATCCCTTTGGTAACTCCCTGATCGAAGACACCAATTTGTACTGTCTAGCAGATGGCAAGAAAATGCCAGATGAAGTAAAAGAGGACATGCAAAATCTCTTTGCTTTGGGGGAGAAGTGGAAAGATGAGTTCCTCCAGGAATGCTTGAAGGATTCTTCAAGGTTTGAAAAACCACTGAAAAGAAGAAAAGTGAGAAACTTTGCCAGTGTTGCTATCAAGAGCAAAATATGAGGTAAAGATGAAAAGGTTGTTGAGCTGCAGACAACACGGGACCTGCTGGGCAGACTAGTCTATGTTGCTTGTACCAGAAAGATTGAGGTAGCAAAGGTGTTTTCCTTTCCACTAACCCTGGTTCCCCTCTCTTTGGCCAGTATTTTTGGCACAGTGAAGAAGACACCAAAGTACACACTCTCCAAACACCTCGAAGATTTGATTACACACAAAGAGCCAACAACAGTTGATATGGTCATTTATGATGCCATGTTCATAATCCAGTCACTGCCCTCTGACTTGCCTCTCAGATTTGGGAATGTAGCAGAGCTGGTCCTGAAGATCATATGCAGTCCAAAGGCAAGGAAAGTGCACTTTGTCTGTGACAGTTATGTGAAAAGCATAAAGAGTGTTGAGCAACAGGCAAGAGGTGCAAATGATGGATCATTTCACATCACAGGTGCAGACCAGTTACGTCCTAAAGATTTCAGACATGCCTTGAGATCACCAAATTTCAAAACTGCACTTATTAAGTTCTTCATGGAGGAATGGAAACATAACTATTATGCACCAATCATAAAACAAAAGACTGTTGTTGTTTCACATGAGGAGCAGTGTCTTCAGTATACAGCATCTCTGTCAGGAAATGTAGAACACAATGAGGCACCAGACTACGAATGCTCACACATGGAGGCAGATACCAGCCTAGTATACCATCTCAGCATGCTGTCAAAAGCAATACCAGGACAATGTTGTTGTCCGTGCAACAGACACTTATATCATGGTCATTCTCCTGTATCATTCAAGACAACTCAAGGCCAATGTGTGGATGGACCTTGGACATTCGAGTGATAAAACTCGAAGGTATGTCCATATTACTGCGCTAGCAAACTACCTCGGCCCAGTTGTTTGCAAGGCACTACCAGGTTATCATGCTCTGACAGGATGCGACTACACGTCACCCTTCTTCAGGAAGGGAAAGGTGAACCCATTGAAGAAAGCTCAGAAGAGTGCTCTCCATCTCGAAGGCATCAGCATGCTTGGAGAGACAACCGCCTTTGATGATGACAACAGCCTTGTAGAAAGATATGTGTGTTCACTCTATGGTCAGGGAGCATTATCATCTGTGAATGACGCCAGGTTGACAATCTTCCTACAGAAATACAAACCGACAGATCCAGACAGTCCATTGGAGAAAATAAAGGAACTTGATGCAGGCAGGCATGCTCCCA
Source organism: Eptatretus burgeri (assembly GCF_056783735.1). Taxonomy (NCBI): domain Eukaryota; kingdom Metazoa; phylum Chordata; class Myxini; order Myxiniformes; family Myxinidae; genus Eptatretus; species Eptatretus burgeri. The sequence continues at coordinate 11,561,724 of NC_140977.1, read as the reverse complement.
CCCTGCAAAAATGTTCTGATGCAAAAATTGGCACGGTGCAATTACGTGGCATATCTCTGGAAGCACGCACATCTAAGAGATCCACTAGAGAACATTCAACCCACAGATCACGGCTGGAAAGAGGTCAACGGAGATTTTGTACCACTCTGGTTTACCGGCAGTCGGATGCCAACTATTCTTTCTAAAACCATGGAACCAGAAGATGTCACAGATGAAGATGAGGATGATGATGACAATGATTGTATTACCGTTGATGATTCAGAGGATGAAGAAGACACTGATGATGATGATAATGGACATGACTAACTGAATGTGGTAAATTGAAAGGGTAAATGGAAAGCTTGCAAATATCAATATTTGAAATATTGATATTTCCCAGAACAATATTCAACACTGGGGCCTATTCATAACTGGCCAAAAATAGTTATTTTGTCTTGCGTAGGGTCAATAAGATTGCTTTTTTGGTAATCAGCACCCTCTTTTAACGAAAATAGGCTTGTCAAATCATCTTTACCTAAAGTTCTGATTAAACCCACTATTTGACGGAATAAGGGAATATTTGGCCAAAAAGGGTTAAGATTGTCATTTTGTCTTGATTGAGGTCAATAAGACGGTTTTATTTGGAATCAGCACCCTTTTTTACATAAAGTAGGCTTGTCAAATCAGCCTTACCTAAAATTCTGATTAAACCCACCAACCCAACGTAATTTCATATTTCAAAAAAAAGACTGCTTTTTTTTTTGGATTCAGCACCCTTTTTACATAAGGTAGGCCTATCAAACCATCCTTACCCAAAATTCTGATTAAAGCCATCTATCTCCTAGGGTAATGGGCACACTGACGGAACCACAAAAGCCAACTTGTGACTGGTTATCTTCGCACGATGGCTAGAAAGGTTCTTCTTCTTCATTTTTGACGGACGGAAGGAAGTAAGGACATACCAAATATTGAAGCAGCTACATCACTTAAAAAGTTGTTCATTTCCTGCCCATGATCTTTTCTGTGCCCATTCGCTCATCCATCAGCTTCTGTTCAGTTGTTACCTTCTCTGACCCCCCTGTCGGATTGCTCTTGCATGAGACATCATTTCATGTACACACCCCACAATCTTCTATGTCTCAAATACCCTCCAGATATATTTTATTTTCTGTTTAAGGAAGTTATATGTAGAGTTTTGAGAAATACACTGGTGTGTGAATACCACAGCAATGTCTGGCAGAATGGTGCAGAAGCATTGCACTTACCTTTGAGATGTTCGTCTGGCTTTGTTTCCCCAACCAGATGAGAAACTGTCCGTTTGGTGCTTCGAAGGCAGTGTGTTGCCATCACAAAGTGTGCAGTCCCTCGAGTGGACGTTAAACTGGGTTTCCCATGTGCTTGCATTATCTGGTGAACGTAAAATATCTCATTGCGTCGTTCATGAAGAGTAGTTGAGCTCTCGCCAGCACCTTGCAACAAATCACAAATTCCTGCCCAATTGCCTTGAGTCGAATGCAGGGCCTGGCCAGGCCAGAAACGTTACCCAGCCGACCCCCACAAGAAGGTTGGAGTATTTGGTGCTTATTGAAGTAGTAGTAGTAGTCATTAGTATGTCTTTAATATGCTAGTGAGATTCAAACCTGAGGTCAGAGGTCAATGCTTCCAACCTTACAGCAAATCCCAAATGTCTTAACGTCCGAACACAATTTTGCAGTGCTTCCATTTTGGCTGTACCATGGATCTGGTTCAGCCATGATTGTCACTAGCACTATGATAAGGTCTACTTCTGTTCTCGTTTATGGTCCAGCGCTCCCGCAAGATTGTGGAGCTTTACTTCCTTACATTACGATCCAAATTAAACGAGTGAGATATACTGATGCCACCATCCTGCCACGTCAATTTTCTAAGAGCCTCCAGCACTTGATCTCCAAAATGGTACTGGGATACAAATTCACATCGCCCATGAGGAACCACTGATGATACTCTGGAGTGAAAGTACAAGTAGAAACAAATAAACAAGCACTCCTATGGTTCCCTGGTCTTTTGTCCTGAGTATCGGAATTAGTAACCCTTTTCCATAAATGATTGGCCTCGGGGTAATTTGAATCCTGCATTCTTTTGATTTGTCCATTGTCTCCTCATCTTTGTTATGAATCCCAAAGTACACTTGTCTCCATGTAGAAAAAAAAAAAAAAAACCCATATTTTATTCTTCCAAATGAATTTATGTATGTTCTATTTAACTGGAAGGGCACTCGGTAGAGCGCATACCTCCGCCACGCAATGCCTGATTCATGAGAGCATATCGGGCCCAATACTTTTTTGAAATATCATTCAGATTATGTCGTTTTTGGCCCTATCTCTCAACGGTGAAGAATCACTTTAGAAATTAAATAATTCTCATATCCAGATCCACATTTGGATCTTCACCAAAATCGAATCAATTCGTCCTTGCGACACACCCAACCTGTCCAAGTTTCATCCGAATCCGTCCACAACTTTTTGAGATATCGTGCTTTATATCATTTTTTAGCACTATCTCTCAATGGTGAAGAATCACTTTAAAAATTCTAGCAGTCAGATCCAGATTCGGATCATCACCAAAATCGAATCGATTCGTTGTGGCCACACACCCAAACTGTCCACAAAATTTCATACGAATCCGTGCACAACCTTTTCAGATATCCTATACACAAACGGACAGAAAGGGGAGTAAAAACACAACCTCCTTCACCTACGGCGGCGGAGGTAACTGGCAGAGTACCCACCCTAAGGGCGATGTTGTTCCAAGCATGCAACACGTTCTTCTGACTCATCCCTTTATCTCAGCAGTGTATAGGCAACAGATCGCTGCCTCAATCGCTCCCAAAAAGAAAAAAATAACTTGTGTTACCCATATGAGGCAAAAACTTGCATACTGCTTATGTGCATATGTAATACATCGTGGTTGTATAGCTCGGATAATTCCAATTGTACCCTACTCTCCCTGCCCAAGGAAGAAAATGCCAAGATGGGCGAAAATTTTTTTTTTCAAAACTTCATTGAATCAAATGAAACTTTCACAGGCACACCTTCAGGGTGTTCTGAGTAATCCCTGGACGTTTTGGCTTCATCGGTCAAATTATTTTGGAAGGGGTGGATGAAACACAAGATGCATAGATTCAACATACTTTCCCTCCATTATATCGAGATCTAAGTAAATGGTGAAAACAAGATAAATGGTGGCAATGTAATTGCACAATTTGTGTTTATTTGTTCTTTCCAAAGTTGTGAGGATGTTGTATCAGGAGACCAATGCTGACCTTGTACTCATGGCAAAGGCTCTTGTAGTTGACTCGCGCGATTATTATTGGTTGCTTGGCAACTAAATTATATGCGGTCAATTGCCTGAGATCGTGCTTGATTCAGTCTGCAGAAGCCACCAGCAGTTCTTGCATAGAAGGCTGACGGTGGCTGCACTCCGTTATTCCGGCAAGCAACTATGAAGTACTTCCTTATTTGTGTGAATGATGCTGTTGATTTGAATTCCCTTCAGCTCACCTCTTCCAGTAGTTCTCGAGGAGTGAGGACCTGCTCTGTGCTGCCAAACCGTATCCTGGACGACACCGCTCAGGGTGACGGCGACCCGAGGAAATTTTCACTTTGCATCGTCTTCCCGGTATGTCGTTGACGGCTTCGATCACACGGGATTTCTCTTCTCGGTTGTTCACATCTCTTATACTTTGTTTGTCTCTTACCGAAGCTCTCTGTCCACTCGTCGTGTTGATATATCTTGCGTCTGGGGATTTTTTCTTGTCGTCGGTACTTTTTCCAACATCCTTATTTGAATCTTCAACCTCACTGGCCTCTTGCTTGGAAATGGAAGTCTCCCTGAGATCTTCCTTTTCTCCATCGGGGTTCATTAGGACTTCAAACCGACTGAAAACGCGGTTATCTCTCCGCATGGCCTCTGCCTTTTGGAGGAGATTTTCTGCATTTGGTTCGCCAACCTCTGCCATTTCTCTTGACTCCTTTGCACATACCCCTCCTCTGTTGATACACACTTGCCTTTCATTCACCTTTTCTTCCTCAATCGTGGCACTCGCTGCCTGCTGCTGCCCTTTTGCTGACATGTCTTTGAGCAATGCCTTGGTATCGTCTTTCAAATTGCTCCTTTGAAGGAGCACGATGAGCGATGCCCCCAAACTGGCAGGCTTCTCCATGGTTGTGTCATCATGCTTGTCCTCATTTTCCATTACTCTCTCCTGAGATTCGTCCTGTGCCGTTCCAGGGAACTTCCCTTCCCACTGTTGCTCAGAACTGTTTACTTTTTCTTCAGATGCTACAGCTTCTATGCAGGGAGTTGGTTTGTCTATCCTCGATTGTTTTTGCAATTTCTCATTTGATATGAAGTTGTTTGAATAGACTTTGCTAACGGCCCTGTCATCATTCGTCATTTTGTGATTCAATTGAACGTGAGAGGAGAGAGAAGTTTCATGGATGCCTACCGTCTTTTGTCGACTCGTCAACTGGTAGTTTCGAGCATATCCCAATACAGCACCTCGGTTGTATATGGGGGTCTTATTTTCAACTGGCTGATTGTTCAACCGTGCTGCGATTGTTTCTTCTCTATCGTTTTCATGTGGTATTTCCCGCATTGCAGATACTTTCCCCTTGACATCAATATGGTGCTTCCCAGTGAACCTTGAGCGGGCTGGCAGACGTGGAAGGGAATGGTAGATAAGCGAAGGCCGGAGTCGCGATGCGCGATGTAAATTGCGCTCCTGTGCATTCGTATCAAAGTCATCATTTCCCCTTGGCCTCTGCCTAAGATTTCCTTCAGCTGTTCTCGGCCTACCTTTAGGCCATTCTCTATTTGTCTCATAGGTTAACCATGTAGGAAGCAGCTGGGTCTCTGGAAGGCCATCGGTGTTCTGCGTATGTACAGAGTTCCACTGCATGTCTATGTTTTTCTGGCCCCAAACCTCTGCAGGTAAAGCCTCATTCCGTGGCTGGGCTTGTGCAATTTGAGCTGTGTTGAGGCAAAGTGGTCTGAAGCCTCCTGGAGCCACCTTTGGGCTTGCCGTATCTTCAAATTGTGTCCTGTGGGCCAAAGCAAAATATGGAGACTCAAATCTGTTCTGGTCTTTGCTGTTTATTTGTAGACCAGGTTTTCCCACATACTCCCAACCCCATTGCAATTGGCCCTGCAATGTCTTGCGCTCACCGGCCGGTTGCCTCGTATTCGAGTCATTTCCTTTTCGACCACTTCCTTGCCAAGTCTCTTGCTCGGTTGGCCAATCACCCCCACTCCTCCAATTTGCAGGATTGTGCCACTGGAAACCAATCCTGTTGCTCTTCATTTTCTCAAAAGCATCCTCGTGAGTAAAATGCACAGCTGGAAATCTTGAAGGCTTCTCACCCCACGGACCTTTCCATATTGCTTTCCTTGATGAGCCTGAGCTTGACTCAAATGATTCCTCTGCAGCTAAATATGGAGGAATTGCATGCAGGTAATTATGGGATTGAAAACAAACCACCGGCACTTGCTGAGAGGCCTGAGCTGTTTTGTAAGGCTGCATGCTCGCTCTTTCAGGGAAATTGTAATGTGCCCGAGTCATGACAGATGGCGGAGATTGCCCAGGGCAGAGTGTTTGTGACTGAGCGTAAAGAAGTCGAAATTCTTCGTCAAAATCTGAAGCGGCAGTGCCCGTGAAGACGTGTGCAACACTTCGATGAATCTTCTCGAAGCTCCATGTGAAGCTAGGGTTGGGGTTGAGGCAAAAGTGTCTGAGTCTAAAGGTCTGCAATAAAGGAAATATAAGAACATGTTCTCCCAGTCACGGTCTTGTGATGCAATCCAACAAACAAATCGGTCATCCCAACTCCATCCCTTCACATTTACTTAACTCTTTAACACCTACATCTCATTTACTTAATATGCACATACAATTTTACAAGGAAACGTAAGTTGTCTTTCGTGATTCCAACCCCTCCCACCCCCAAATTCTCACAAAAAGATGTGGGATTTGAACCTGGAACCCCAGTACCACGAAGCTTTGTACTCGAATACGAATGCCAAATGGATGAGTCCAAAATGTTCAGAGCACGTGCAACTAACTACACAATGTCACATAAAATTATGACACATTTGCAATGACTATCGTAAGGTTTTGATCAAAATCAAAAAGTGGGAACGGTCTGTTTGTTCGTTTGTTCATTTGTCCATTCAACTGCTCTTCAGGTTATTGGCTGAGGCTGACAAAACTTGGCATGTATGTACCATCGGGAGCCCCTAGGGAATGTGCTAAAGGGGTCGACACCACTATCTCCCAGGTGGTGTTAATGATGAAAGTTCAAAATGTCACTGAAAGTCACAATGACATAATAATAATAAGCTGCTGAAGAAATGGTCTCTGAGTCGCAGGGAGATTAAACGACAATGGAGAATGGACTTCCGGAGGATGAGCGTGACAGAGAGCTTGGTCAAGAGCTGGCTGAGGTGGGCTGGGCACCTGTGGAGGAGTATTGTACAAAAGGTGGGGCAGGAGCAGCTTGGTTCCAGTGGGCCTCACCGTATTTAAAAGGAATATGTGGAAGATGACATATATATATTAGGATAATGCTGTCTGTCCCACCCTGAAACATGGTCATGCTCCTCAATAAATAAATAAATAAATAAAAGTAAAAGTTGCCTCAATTAATCCAAAGCTTTTGGGAAAATTATATATAAAAAAAAAATTCAGACAAATAATTGAACCTGGGCGATGTATAGGCAACAAACCGCTGCTTCGATGGCTCCTGATTTTCTTTTTTTCCTTCAGTGTTAAATGTCTAACCTCCCATTTTGAGTTCTTTCAAGCAGCGCAAGAATAAAAATTTTTCTTTTCTTTAATGTCGTGGTATTTTAACCACGAGCTTCCGCTAGTAATAACACAATGGATGAAAGCTGTCACGAGGTGATGGTTTTCATCGTCATGAGGTGCCCACACAGTCACATGGTGCCTGCACAATTTTGGATTAAAAAAAAAAAAAAAACAACAGAAAAACTTGGTGGTTCACATGTCAGGCCTGAGCCTTGCCTGCTCGGCAGTTCTACTGGCTAGCTGGTGGTGCCTTCATGTTTGAATATAGTACGTACTGTACTCGTGATCACGACTTACCAACTTACAAATAAAACAAAGCAGTCATTTCGTCAGTCGCTAGGTATAACTCAAGCTTGTTTGTGAAATGTAATCCTCCAACTTTTGTATGACTTTTGTATGTTTGCATTGTGTACAACAATCATGATATCCCTGAAAGCTATCATCTCTTACCTGTAGGTTCCACACAACACTGTGTGACAGTCCACCAGAAGGAACTTTTCAAACATTTGGCCCAGAAACTTGATCCCCGATTTGCAGTGGAAAGGGACACCGGCGATTGTCCTGACTCGTAGATTCTGGAGGAAGGCAGAGTGGAAATTATAATTATTAGAAGGAAGAAGGGAAGAGTAACGCGCCATGTTTTTGGGGTTCTGAGTTGCCGCCTTAGCGTCACTTGGTGGCAAACGTGACAGACCTAAGGTAACCAGTAACTTCATCCAGTCGCTCCCAGAGATCTTTGATAGAAGCAACGTTGAAGGACTATCTGCGTTGGATAAATGCAGTGTATGTGGAGAGTTGGTGAGTTGTGGTGGGTCAGATACTGGAATTTCAAAAGTGATTCTTCACGAGGGCCAAAACTGATATATAGCATGATGATTCAAAATGTTGTGGACGGATTGGGACAAAAATTGGTGGATAAGTTGGGTAGGTGACAAGAACAAGAACAAGAACAAGCCGATATAGATTTTGGTTCAGGTCGGGATCCAGATCCGGCCTATCAGTGGGATATGAAACGTAAAGTGTTCAGCCAGGTGGAGGTTTGCGCTCTTCTGAGTGCCGTTCTAGTTAATCCTGTGTGAATAATGTTGGAGAGATGGTTGGTGACCACAACACAATTTAGCGATGCGCACTCTCAATTTCTCTCAAGACAGTTGATTCAGTGTTGTGGACATCTATAAGAGATATGTTTCGGATGTTATTCAGGGTATCGCGTTGGATTGAGGATGTGGTTAGGTTATTGTGGATGTGTTTTTTTGAATGTGGGTATTCAAGGGAGGAGGAGAGATGGCAATACGTGGGAGTGGCAAAGTGTTAAGTGTACTGTGATAGTGTCGTTTTGCGGAACACACGTCCAGCTGATGAAAAGGGACGTTGAGCTTCCGACACATTTCTTCGAAGAGCGGTGCATTGAGGGAGTCCAAAAGAATGTAGACCGGGATCCGGCGATAAATGGATGCGTTCAACACGTCCTGAAACACGTCGATGTCTGTGAAGACGTCTGTGGCAATTGCCAGAACCTAGGGGGAGGGAGATGGGGGGGTCAAGAACATAGGAGGAAGAAGGGGAGCATGTCGGAGCAGTTAACGTAGTAGTAAAAAGGTAACAACGGAATACTAGTCGTCATAAAGGCGAGCGTCGGCGGACACATTGAATATTGGATTTTATCAAATGAAAGCCGATAAGAGTATGTGAACCACCGTGCAGCTGACTGTTTGCCTGTGCAGCAGGGAAGCACAGTGCAGCTGACTGTTTGCCCTTCATCACAGCTCCCTCAACAATATTATATATATATATATATATATATATATATATATATATATATATATATATATATATATATATATATCTTTGGTTTCTGCCTTTTTGTTGTCTGAGGAAGGGCTAACATCCGAAATACGGTCACATCTTGCTTCCCACAGCAGTTGCATTTCCTCCCATTGGCTTTAAGGTGATAAAATCCTTTGTAAAGCATAAGCTTCACTTCTTTTGTGAGATTACTGTTCATAAACAGAAAACAAGCAGTGTTTACAAACAAAGCTCGGGTGACAGTTGAGAACGACGCTACAAATCAAATGGCAAGCATAAGAGGGCGTTGCTTGATGAATTCCGAATCGTATGCTGACCCACCGTCCTTGCACCTTCAATGAGTCTGTGCACCACCTGCTTGATGCTGGGCGAGCCATCAGTTGATGGAGGATGGAAGTAAGTTGCAGCTCCACTCGGACCGCAACTCCGGCCCGTGCAACTTCCCTGTCTGCCCCAGCTCATTGGCCATCCAAGGTCGAGTTCTGGAGCAGCCACATCGGAGAATACAGGCCAGTAGGTTCCTGAGACGGAGCTCCCATCACCTGAGTGCAATAACCCACACAGCAAGCCTGTATTACGACCTCCTTCCATTTTACCTGCCTTTTCATTGGTCTGAGGAGATTGGCAATAAATTTGATGGGGAGGTAGGGGTTATTGGTTTTCCTCACAAATTTGGATATATTGTTGGTCCAAGTGGACTCGTGGGAGGAGGATGAAATGACTGAAAGATGGAATGAAGGAAAAAGTAGGGAATTTAGGGGTGGAGGATGAGAAAAGAAAGGAGGTGGAGAGGAGAATTGAGGAAGAGGAGAAGAACGCAGGATGGAGAAAATAATGTGGAAAGGAGGAGGCCATCTATGTACTCTACATTTGTGCAAATATTACATAATTGTTGACCTCTCCTTCCTCCCTACTCCAAACTTGCTCCCTTTATACTCCTATCCACAGCGACCAAAATTATTCCCATCTCCTTCTGGGGTCGGTTGGGGAATGATTTTGTCGCAAGTCTTTTATGGCCCTGATGATCAGTCTTGACGTTCAACTGAAGGTTATTTTTGGCGGTATTTGTAATTTGTTCAGGGTGCGATGACAACTGACCTACTCTACGTGAAAGACACGGTGGGATCTTTCATGCCCACCAGCAGATGGGACACCACCCCCCCCCCTTAACATGTATCGAGGGACCAGACAGTACTTTGTCTATACCATTTTTGTTCACTTCATCTAAAATATATTCTCTAGATTACAAGAATCTGCACGACCAAATTTGACTCGATTTGAGATCGAGTAAACTATACAATTGGACATTCAGAAATTCGAACTGTCGTTATGTTAAAATCAATCTCAGCCTGTACCGTTGCCTCCATCCCAATCTGAGCCACTGCCCCCATAGCCGTCAGGCTCATACGAAGGCCTACGGGCAGGATGCACAAGGTTATGGCGGATGTAGCGTCCTTCACGCGAGTTCAAGAAAGATGGAACTCCTTCATGATCAAGGAACTCGTGGAAAGCTCCACGACCCTTCTCCACGAGCACGTCGACAGCAAGCCGTCTGCTCTCAGTGGTGCACGGCGCTTGACCTCGGTTCCAGTTGCAGGCCCCAATTGACGTGCGCTGGGAGTGCCAGGCCATCGAGTTCACTGCAAATCAGAAGTTAGTCTTCAGGTGTGTTATGTCACACCTTCTTGCTTCAACAAATGATAGGAAACTCAATCCAAAGAAAAAAAAAATTCCAAAATTTTAAGATCTGCCCACTAATTAATTAAATGTAATATAAATGTCCCATTAGGATGTGGTTTAGGGTTGTCTGTGAAAATGGCTTAAGTGTTCTCAATCCATCACTGTGCCCGTTCCTGTCGGCATTCAGATTTCTCTTGTATATTGAGTCGAGGCTCATGGAGGAGCAAAAACATAGAATGGATCGGAACATAACAAAACAAAAAGAACAATGGAAATTTAAGGGGGTGACATCAACGACAAGGTGGAAGGACTTCTTGGGATAATCTTCAAAGGGCTTTTCTGGCCTGTTATGAAGATGAACAATTGGAGGATGAGGATGAGGGGGGGGTGGGGTGAACAAGCTGGTTACAGGTGCAAACTGTCTTGAAGATCTGGAAGGAACAATGAGATCGATGAGGATGTGGAAGTTGGTTCCACAGGTGGGGAAAAAAAGAGGAACAAACAAGTGGAGGTGAGCAGTGATGCTAATTTGCATAGTTTCACCAGAAGTGGGTTGACTGTAGACCGTGTGCACCCTGCAGAAACCTGGCTGGGGACAAAGCATGGAAAGAGCAGAGGGAGCAAGACCAGAAAGGAGGAGGTAGAAGACAGAGAGACCACCGACCTGTCTGCGATGGCGAAGTGATAGACCCATCGACTCGGCTTCATCGTGGGGGATTCCGATAATCTTGAAGGCCTTCATGGTTTCCATGGCGTCAGGCTGAGCAAGATGCGAGGCAGGCGAGCCAGCCCAGAGGAGAGAGCAGTACTCCATCAAGCTGTGGATGAAGGCCTTGTCGGCGGATAGGGATATTCTTAAAAGATCACTCGGTAATGAATGGTTAAAGTGTTGATAGAAACAAAAGTTGTGGTTTGTATCAAGTGCCGTGAAAGCCACAACGATCAGACATCGTGATGCTCATGTTTTTAACGTTCGGTTTAGTGGTTCAAATGATGAACTTTATGGAAATCGCATTGTGGACGTCGGTGTTCCTCGTGCAGCGATTTCAAGGCCGTTAATAGACAAGAGATGATCAAACCTGGGATCTCAGAATCCTGGGTCGTGGTTTCAGATGGGGATGCTGAAGAGGGTAAACCCCATTGATGACGTGACCTTTCATACACTTCACTCCTCTTTATTGTGGTGGAGTTGTATTTACCAAGCTTTTTATGTTGTGCCATCTCTTCCTTTGTCTGTCTCTCTCCCTGTCCTCTCAAATCTACATATAATGCACACAGTTCACAAAAAGTTGGAAGAAGATGGATAGGTGAAGGAAAGGGAGCCGTTGGTGAGGTCAGAATCTCATGATAGCATGTATGTAATATGTAGATGGACATCTACCCTCACCCTCAACCTAACCACTGATCAACCACCAAAACATACTTATGAGCAATACATTAAACAACTCGTCACCAAACAACAACGATATCAGAAACTATTGCCGAGCAACATAAACAGCGTTGCGACATCGATCTCAACAACAGCAATTAACCACAAACCTGAAAAAACAAAATCCAACAACCTTCATATTAACAACTCATCAAATCCCATTGGGACCATATAGAACCATCAACTATTGGTGCTAACCATTCACGAAGTATCATATAACTAAGCAACACTGATAATCCATAAATTGATCACGACGATGACGCAGTGAAACCCCTTGATAGGTAACCCGTTGATCATAAATAACCGACAATGGTGAACAATTTTCAAAACTGACGACCGATTGGAAATAATGTTGACATCAATAACTATCAAAAGGTCATTGGATATGAACACCAGCAAGGTACATGACC
>NC_140977.1:11534576-11539576 GCF_056783735.1 Eptatretus burgeri | reverse complement strand
GAATAGTTGGGGTCTACAGAACTCCTCTCCCCGTAACAGCCACCGTGAAGAACGAACCAGACAGCTCACAGCCACTGTGATCAAAAACTGCCTGACCCAACCACCGTGAAAACTCCTCCTGGTCAAACCACCGTGAAAACTCCTCTCCACCGAACTTCTCAGAACTCCTCAGAACTCACGACCGAACCCCCTTAGAACTCACGACCGAACTCCCTCAGAACTCACGACCGAACCCCCTCAGAACTCTCGAGACTCCTTTCTACTGAACTCTCTGCTGAGGATGGCGTCGTAACTTTTATGGACCTTCCTCAGCGGGAGGGGCCTTGGTGAAACTGACGTCATTGTTTGCCCCGATTGGATGGGGCTTCCATGGGTCCACCCTTTCTGGTTGGGGTTTCGGCCATACCGGGAAGCCCGACCACTCCACACGTGAGGACTCGCCCAAAAAGATACTTCACCAAGATTTTGCCTTGAAACAGCGAGTCGCCGGTTGTGCGGGTGAAGCGCTTGTTCAGTGGTGTTGTCGATTTGTTTGTTGGATGGTCTTAGATGGTAAAGATTTAATTACCTCACTAAAAGAAGTCGCAACGCATGTTTTTGATTCTCCCACCAGACAAAAGGAAAGGGATCTGACTGCACATGTACTTAACGGGATAACTGACTTTTGGGACATGTATGTTGAATGCAAATGGTTTCCAGATCCGTAACAATATGTATATGCAGTAGACTAGGCGTAAGTCGTCACCATTGGGACCGAGAAAAAAGTGACGACTTAGAAATGTGACGACTTACGCGTATGCGAACATTCATGATGACTGTGGAGTTAAGGATGAAGTCGCGCGTGGCCTGGACACGTATGTGTGAGAGCCGGCTATTGTACCAAAAGGAAAACACAATCCTCGGGGCATAGGTGGGGGTGAGTTGGTGAGTTGGAAAGTGATCAAGCAAAGATGGAATTCATGAATGAGTTTTTCAAAAGTAAAGATAATGAACAACTCTGTAAGACAACTCATATACCATCGGTGATGGTATGGTGACAAATTACATGACACACAGTCATCGTGGTGATGACTACCACTCAATGCCTATGTGTAAGTGAGTGCGGTAATGTACAAAACAAGCCAATATAAAACCATGATCGGACTTCAACACTAAGCTCGATCGATCCTTTACTTCTTCGCGAAGTAATCCGTTATGTTTGACTGCCTCAAACTCTTGGGCATCTGGTGCATGAGAAAGGATTCAAACCGGTCATTGTATTCCATGATGTTGGCTGGGCAATCCTCCACCGAAAGACAGTATTGGCCGAATATTTGGCCGAATCGGCCGAAACCGAATATTTGGCTGAGCCGACATTTGCCGAAACCAGATGATGAGCGCGTCATCGACATCTTCAAAGGACACACATTTCATGCATTTTACACTTCCCACCGGCCTCACGATCTTCTCCACATGTCCAAATATCTTGCCCTTATTCTTCAAGATATCGTTTGATGTCCAACTTCTCAGCTATGTCTGTTTTCTTCATCAGTGGATTTGGCTCGCAAAACTGGATAATGTCGTATTTTTCTTGGTAGGTTTTAGTTGTAAGCTTACACTTAGTCGCCATTGTCCTGCCTGCAGTGCAATCAACGTGTGTACGCAGTTATAAATAGCCTATCACTGGCGGTGTACACCAATGAGCGAGCATCACGATTCAATGAAATCGGGCTTCTCACGAGGCAGCAGTTCCGTGTGACGAGTTAGGAGTGGTAATTTACTTGAGTTTCCATTACGTGGGAATGGACAACATCTGACGACTTAGACGAAGTAACGACTTAGAGATGACGACTTAGAGAGGGATGACCCTTTATTCAAAGGGATTTAACATGAGATAAATTCGGGACTTTTTGACGCTGCCGACTTCGGCGAAGTGACGAGTTACACGCTGCCGACTTACACCTAGTCTACTGTATGTATTCGTATATATATATATATATATATATATATATATATATATATATATATATATATATATATATATATATATATATGTATATTTATATTATATATACTGTATATATATAATATATATATTGTTACGAATTTTCCGCCCGCCCAGCGTGCGAACAGCCGCTTTAGCCAATGGCGGCCGTCTCGCCCACCGGATAGACAATTCAGTCGCGACCTTCCGGAACAACGCCGGAAACCAGTCACGGGTGTGCTCCAAGCGCACACCACGGCCTAGTCAACACTCTACCCGCGTGCGACAGGGTCAATCGCCGAATTATCGATATACCTAAGTGTTCGCGTGGGCATACTACTGAGAGACTGTACCTCAGCGAGGTCTGCTTGGACACGAACCGCTTAAGCGGTTCGTTCCGTTCTGGGATAACCGAGCGGTGTATTATCGCGAGACCTCGCTCTACCCAATTCTTTTATCGGCTATTAAAAAGCCCGCTGTTATTCCGAAGGCAAGATGGCAATTCAATGGGGAAAGAGGACACAACAAACGGGTTAACATTTAAACACACACATTTATTCACACACGTATGCAGTCAGGTATGCAAAACACCAACATGCACGTGTACAGAAAAGCAATGGAATTGGTGAGAAGGGACAAGACGCGAGCAAGACAAAGCCCTACAACCGTCTATTATTTATTATTCACAAGCACTTATACATGTCTATTTAACGGGACACGGCGCCACAACATTCACGCAAATAAAAGCAAGGAAAGACCCCCTCAAATACAAGGGGGTCAGACAGGGCCCGTAGGCCTTTATAACGTGGAGCCTGGCGGACTTAAGGAGTTCCACGAGACCTTTGCAGGTTACCTCCACCCTCGTGGTGCCTCAATGGGGTGACCCGCGACGCTCCTTCCCCACGGCAGCTAGCGTAACCACGGTTGCGCCCAGGCCTTGCCAAGCGGTTAGGTGATTCGGGCCTCAGCCGGCGACGCATTGAGAGGAACGAACGGGTTTTGATGCTCTTCCAAAGTTGATGGTCTTTGAAAGAACCCGTCCGTTCCTCAGCGATGCTCGGACTGTCCTGAAGCCCGATCACCTCAGACTGTTTGTTTGGTGCTGGCTGGCGAGCTCACTCTGGCTCTCTCCACACAAACGCGCAGGTCTGCGCAGAACAGCAGGCTCAGCCACGCTCTCCGTCTCGCGTGTCCTCCGCTCTCCTGGACTTCGTCCCCCCTGTGTTCTCCCTACTGACTCCACCGACCGACTCTCGACTCACTGAACTGGCACTCTGCGCGGCCTTTTATAGGGCTCGAGAGACGAGATCTGACCTCCGCTGTTCGACCTTCGACCCCCACAGGCCCCGCCCCTTTTTCTCCTGTGATCCGAATTCCGAGGTGAAGCTTCCACACAGCGGACGTGCGCGAGATCACCCAAACTTGCTCGGAGAGCGGACGTGCGCGAGATCACCTTCGCTGGCGCCAACAAAGAAACCCCCGCGTCTGTTTGCAGTGACGCTGTTCGCTGGGAACTCGCCGTGGCTGGCTCAAAGATGGCGGCATTTGCGGAGTTGAAGGTGAGACGATGTTATTCGGGTGGGGGAGATGCGGTTTAGGAGATGGTGGGGAGATGTTGTTGTTATGAAGGCGGTGTGGAGAGGGTGGTTGGTGGTTGACGTGGTGGGTGGCGTGGAGAAGGTGGTTGGCATTGTGGCGTGGTGGAGAAAGTGGTTGGTGGGTAGCGTGGTGGAGAAGGTGGTTGGTGGCTGGTGTTGTGGTTGGTCCAAAATAACGATAGTAAAGAAAAACGGCTAACTCAAAGATCACAGCCCTGTCCACACGGATAATTTCCATTAAACAACGGTGGGGAAATCTAACTGAACACGGACTTAGCGGCATAATTGAACTCAGGACCTATATGGTGTTCTGCGAATTTCCACAGCCGTAACAATATATATATATATATATATATATATATATATATATATATATATATATATATATATATATATATATATATACACACACATATATACATACAGTACATATGGAACAGCTTGGAACATCAGGACCATGCTTGACGCAGATGACAGCCACTGTCCGGTACGCCGCTCTGCTCTAATTGCACATGAGCTGTCACGACTCGATATCGACATCGCAGCTCTTAGTGAAGTCCGCTTCCCAGAGGTAGGCAGCCTCCTTGAACACGGTGCCGGATACACCCTCAGTTGGTCAGGCAAACAAGCCACAGAGAGACGCCTTTCAGGCGTTTGCTTCATGGTCAGAAACTCCATCGCTTCCAAGCTTGAAAACCTGCCAACGGGTCATTCTGACCGCATCATCTCCATGCGCCTCCCTCTCAGAAACCAACAGTACATCACGCTGGTCAGTGTGTACTCTCCGACTCTTCAAGTAGAGCCTGCAGAAAAAGGACAAGTTTTATTCTGATCTCCGTCGCCTCCTTCAAAGCACCCCTGCAGACGACAAAGTCATAATCCTTGGTGACTTCAACGCCAGGGTGTGCAAAGATTCTGGAGCTTGGAAAGGAGTCCTTGGGAAACATGGTGTTGATAACTGCAATGACAACGGTCGCTTGCTGTTGGAGTTCTGTGCAGAGCAGCAACTCACCATCACAAACACCATCTTCCAGCAAAAAGACAGCCTGAAAACAACATGGATGCATCTCCGGTCCAAATACTGGCACCTTGTCGACTATGTTGTAGTGCGCCAGCGAGACTGCAAGGACGTCTTGCACACCAGAGTGATGCCCAGCGCGGAATGTCACACTAATCATCGCCTTGTGTGCTGCAAACTCCCACTTCACTTTAAACCCAAACCAAAGAAAGGAGGCCCTCTGAGATGGAAGCTCCAGGTCGGCAGACTTCAGTCGACTAAAGTGAAAGATGACTTCCAGCAGGCTTGGAGTCAAGGCTTGCTGATTCAAGCTGCCCCACAGACCCCTCCCCTAAAACGCTTTGGGAACACCTGAAGATTGTCATTCTGCAGACTTCTGAAGAAGTCCTCGGGTTTGTTACAAAGAAGAACAAAGACTGGT